>NC_134413.1:78437799-78737799 GCF_038048845.1 Mixophyes fleayi | reverse complement strand
CTACTCTGGTATGTGCCAGATTAATATACTATATTAAAAGTCTAATTGCCTTAGGGGCCTCTCTATCAAACCTTAAATCCTGCAAAAATGCCTCTTTTTACAAGAGAGAGGCTATTTTAACTTCCGCAACAATTTATCAGCCCAATAATGCCTTAGAAACCATAGATTTCTCTAGAATTTACTATCTTAGGGCCTGATTCATTAAGGATCTTAACTTGAGCAACTTCTTATTTCAGTCTCCTGGATACAACCATGTTACAATGCAAGGGGTGCAAATTAGATTTCTGTTTTTCACATAAGTTAAATACTGATTGTTTTTTCATGTAGCACACAAATATCAACTTTAAATTTCAGTGTACAAATAAGCTATCAAGTATTTGTGTGCTACATGAAAAAACAGTCAGTATTTAACTTATGTGCAAAACAGAAAACTAATTTGCACCCCTTGCATTGTAACATGGTTTTGTCCAGAAGACTGAAATAAGAAGTTTCTCAAGTTAAGATCCTTAATGAATCAGGCCCTTAGTACTTAGTACGGCCATACCAATAGATCTCTGTGGGGACAGCTATTTAGCAAGCTGCGAATATCTTTAATTGTGCCCTTTAGACTAAAAACAAAGAAAAATTATAGAAAGTAGAACTCACATAAGAGAATAGAACATTATGCAGACCATACAATTACAGAACAATACAAATCTTACACCAGCTGTTGAATCCTGCACTCATGATGCTTTAATGCAGATGTTATACAATGAATATCTGAATCCGTCAGGCCACTTTGAGAGAAGCTGGAAAGCAAATAAACAGGAGATTACATTATACTTGTGACAGTAAAGAGACTTGTATCATATATAGGGTGTTGGGCCACCAGAAAAGCTTCGCTGGGCCTTTGCATAATTTTTGCACATGAGTAGAGCTATTTTCGAAGAGTACAACATCATTATTCCATAAGGACATTCCAGCAGCTGATATTTTGTTCATATTATTGGAAACACTGTCTAAGGAACTGATCCAGAATCTTGTTAATACCCAAGATAGTGATATATTTCCCTCAAGCTGCCATGCGATCAACTAAGAGACTGTTTTTTGGTGAAACATCCAGTCTGCTTAGCTTTCTGTCAAATATTCCCCAGCAGATTCCTCTCTCCCAAAGTCAATGAGCCATGTTAGACACAAAAATAAGCATTTGGACCTATCCAACTTTAATGAGCATGGTACTAAGCATGATAGGATGTTTGTGGGCAGCTCGGTGGCTAAGTGGTTAGCACTTCTGCCTTACAGCACTGGGGTCATGAGTTCAATTCCCAACCATGGCCTTATCTGTGTGGAGTTTGTATGTTCTCCCCGTGTTTGCGTGGGTTTCCTCCGGGTGCTCCGGTTTCCTCCCACACTCCAAAAACATACTGGTAGGTTAATTGGCTACTAACAAATTGACTCTAGTCTGTGTGTGTGTCTATATTAGGGAATTTAGACTGTAAGCCCCAATGGGGCAGGGACTGATGTGAGTGAGTTCTCTGTACAGCGCTGCGGAATTAGTGGCACTATATAAATAAAAGGTAATAATAATAATATTACTTATTTAATTTAGGAACAATGTCTATGTGGAGGTGTTTGCTTCTAATACGCTTTGCGTCACTTATTAACTTAAAGCATCAAATCCCTGATAAAATCAGCTGTGTTTTAATTTTTTTTATCACAAATCACTGTGGCGGGATTTAAGAAGATTTATTTACCTTTCTGATTTATGATTCTAGACTACTATGGCAACCACAGTCATGTGGCACATGATGTAGTGAGTAGAGATAGAAAGGCTTTTGAACACCCTTTGAACTCTGTCTGCACTATGTCACGCCCCCCTGCCATCACATGACATCCTGAGAGTTGTGAGCCTGTGTCTGTGTAGCAGACTGACTGACTTGTGTCTGGTAACCAGGGCCGCCGAGAGGGGGGGAGCGGGTACTAATTACCCGGGCCCGGGCATGTCAGGGGGCCCGGCCCGGGCGCTAGTGCCGACATATATTTATTTTTATTTTTTTCAAAACTAATTTTTCTTTCTTTCTCTTTTTTTTTGGGGGGGGGGTGGGGGGGAGCTCGGTCGTTGGTGGGGGGAGCAGGGTAGTTTAAAAAAAAACAAAAAACCATACTCACGAGATTGCGGCGCCGGCGTCCCTCCTCTCTGCTGCTCTGTGCTCCATTACTCCAGACTGACTGAATGCAGGGTGTGACATCATCATGTCACGCCCAGCATTCAGTCAGTCTGGAGCAGTGGAGCACAGAGCAGCAGAGAAGACAGGGAGGAAGAGAGAAGTAAAGGTAAGTGAAGGGAGGAAAACGGGGGGGTTAAAAAACAGGGGGGGTTGGGCAATAGCAGCATGACACAGGGGGGTTAAAAAAGGGACAATAGCAGCATGACACAGGGGGGTTAAAAAAGGGACAATAGCAGCATGACACAGAGGGGTTAAAGAAAGTAGGGACAATAGCAGCATGACACAGAGAGGTTAAAAAAGGAGGGACAATAGCAGCATGACACAGAGGGGTTAAAGAAAGGAGGGACAAGACAAGCAGCATGACACAGAGGGGTTAAATAAAGAGGGTCAATAGCAGCATGACACAGAGGGGTTAAAAAAAGAGGGACAATAGCAGCATGACACAGAAGGGTTAAAAAAGAGGGACAATAGCAGCATGACACAGAGGGGTTAAATAAAGAGGGACAAGCAGCATGGCACAGAGGGGTTAAAGAAAAGAGGGACAAGACAAGCAGCATGGCACAGGGGGTTAAATAAAGGAGGGACAAGCAGCATGGCACAGGGGGTTCAAGAAAGGAGGGACAAGCAGCATGGCACAGAGGGGTTAAAAAACGAGGGACAAGCAGCATGGCATAGGGGGTTAAATAAAGGGGCAAAGGCAGCATGGAGGGCGCAGTGTGATCATAAGGGGGCATAGCGTGGTGATGATAAAGGGGCACAGTAATATGTGTGTGATGGCATGCAGCTTTTGGCAATGTAGTGTGTGGGAGGTAGATGGTGGCTAATTAATGGCTGCTATTTTGTTTGCGGGGTAATGGGAATACTATTTTAATGTTGGGGCTGGAGGAAGGCCTAATAATTAATCATGGATGTTATTGATATAACGGTGGGGCTGGCTGTAATTTTCTAAATGTAGCCATTTTTTTTTCCAAATAGGTTCTCCAACATTCCAGGATCCAGACAAGCCGCAACTAAAGAAACCAGCAGCCACATGTGGTAAAAGTGAGAAGAACAGGCAGGACAGAGCAGCATAGTGTGTGAAATGTTGTGATTCTAGTAGGGACAATGCCAATATTTGGTGAGTGTTTGGTGAGCCCAGTGGGCGCAGGCCAAGACTGAACTCTTTCTGTACACACTGCATTCTTCCTATACTACACAAGGGTGCTAGATGTCCTGAAAGTCAGGAGTGCTTGTAGAAATGTCACGCTCCGCGGAATTCAGGACCTAGTGATTTTATTGTGCTAGCCACGCCACAACGGCGAAGTGCCACGCCCCCAATTGTTAGACAATGCCGCTGAAAAATTTACCGGCGACGCAAATTTTTTTTGCTTGCTCCACTATAAGGGGGGGCCCCATGAATTTGTTGTACCGGGGCCCTGAATTCCTCTTGGCAGCCCTGCTGGTAACCATTTCTGCTTGCCAACCAGAGAGCCTTTAAAGTGGAGATAATGATTTGTAGAATAATATCTATGACAAATCAGGAGTATGCTTAAAATGTACTTATCTTGCCACTTAAAGAAAATAATATATGTGGGATTGCTGATTTGAGTGTTTTTGATGCATTTAAATAGCCTAATATATTTGTGTCATTTGCTTTGAAACAGAAATACATATGTACTGTAATTAGAATTATCAGTTCATAACAACGAGGAAATTGCTTTCTTGACATTTGTAACTTATAAAGCCTTACTTGACATGCTTAATAGTGTGTAGAACTGGCGTCAGTCTCTCCCAGCACTCAGTCTGAATATTACAGGTCTGTAACTCAAGCTTTTCTGTCTCTCTGCAGGATTTGAGGACAAAAGCCAATGCTGAACAGTCCACAGGTGTTAGATGACAGTCACTGCAAAATGTAAAATTTCTATTTGATCCCAAACAGTATTCTACTAGACTCCGATTCTGGGACTCAAAGAGGCAGGCAAATACAGTAAGATATCTGTCTATACAAATATCTTTGTCTATCTGGATACATTTCTGTAGCCAACCAACTAAGTGTTTTAAAGCCATAGTGGAAAAATCTCCTAAACATTTTAGAAGGGATCTAGTAGAACTATCCAAAAATCCACACAGAAATCGGAGAAATATTTCAGCTCGGTTGTCTGCATATAATTTAATTTTATCAAGGGAACTCTGCAACTTCTCAGGAGAATAGTCCAGAAAATGGACCAAAGCGGCCAAAAACTCCTGGAGGGTGAGATGTAAGAAGGAGAAGGTCACATTAGGAGGTTGATCAGATTCCACCATAAAACTTGACAAGAGATGTGAGGAAGTGTCTACATTGAATGATCCCAAATCTTGTTCATCAAATACAATGAGGTGATTCATTACTCCATGTTCTGCCATCCACCCAATAGATGTCATCAGTTCCCGAGCACCACATTTGTCCTGGTTGTGATTGGACAGAATATTACTGACAAAACTCACAAAGAGTTGAGTGACTGTTTTGGGCAATGATGACATCAGCTGATCAGTTGTTGTTGGTTGGGCTTTGAAGCACATTGATAATACTGTACAGATGATCCAGCAGTATGATGGGATGTAACAGAAAGTGTAAAGTGTGTCATTCTCCCTCACATAATGAAACGCCTTCTGTGATAATTCTCTATTTTGGAAAAAGATTTCAAAGTACATCTGTCTTTCTTTGGGAGAAAATCCCATGATCTCCGATACTCGTTGAAAGAGATTGGGTTCAATTGACGCCAGTTTCGTTGGGCGACTGGTCATTAATATAGAACAACCCTTGGCAAGAGACTTTCTCAACAAACTAACCACAATCACTCCGAAAGTTTGTATCTGTTTTGTATTATAACACAACTGACTTGATGTGAAATCCATTTGGTGAATACTTTCATCTAAGCCATCAAATATAAAAAGCAATTTTTCTGGATCCTGTAAAATGTTTCCAAGCTGACGCTGAAGATACGGATATTGTTGAAGGATCATTGTCTCCAAGCTGACCTTATCCAGCCTGTTGAGTTCTCGGAATTTGAAGAAGAAGACAAAAGAAAATCTCTGGTAGAGTTTTCCAGTCACCCAGTCATAAACAAACTTCTGCATCAGTGTGGTCTTCCCTATTCCCGGTACTCCGCTCACCATCACTACACTTGGCTCACATTGTTTTTGGCGAGACCAGCGGAACAGCTTGTTAAGAGCCATATGTTCCATCATAAGACTTTCTTTTTTCATTATAGCCTCATGGTTTCTCCCAGTCTCTATGAGCTCGTGCTGAGAACGTTGTCTGAAATGATCGTCGGAAACAACAGTCATGTTCACATAACGCTCAGTAATGTAGAAACTTTGCTGTTTCTTTGTAGACCTCGGGGGTCTGTGCTCCACTAGATACTGAGCTTTCTCCAGAAGATGTAGCTTGTGCTTTCCCTGAATATCTAAAAATGAAGCAAAGTGGAAAATAAATAGCAAAAAAGATTATGATTCATTGATGAATATTTTTTCCTTAATCCAAATTTCTCTTTCACTTTAAAGGAAAATAATTCTCATAAATATCTTACAAGCTATCCATCATTAAATGCTGTTTTTGTTCTATTGAGGATAAAATGATAAAGAATAAAACAGTTTTATTTCAAGACCCATTTTTTGTTTTGGAATGAACCTTTTATTCTGCCCATCTGCTATAATACAAATGAGCCTTTCATGCTTCCCTACTAAACAATGCGTCTATTGTGTATTCAGTCGTGGCGACTGTGGTGGATGTCAACTGACAATGGACAACTCTTTTCATCTTTTTTCAGAGACTTAAACATATTGGTTCTACAGCCAACATTGTACTCTGCTTTGCTGACTGTCAACGGCAGGCAAATATAGGAGTAAGATGTCCATGGACTCCACGTCTGCAGATGAAGGACAATATCCAAAACTGTCAAAGAAAAATGGTATGGAAGAAAGGAGGATGAGAAAACTATATCTTCAAGTCGCAACTGTTTAAGGTGTTGCAGGCAAAGGTTCCAAGCAGGAGCTGAATGCATCCGATTGCTAAAATTTCAACCATCTACACCAAGTGGAAGTGAATTCATCACAACAAGTATGATATCATCCATAATCATGTAAAAGTCTATTCACCTGAAATGCTCCTTTATTGAATAGGGCCATGGGATTTCCAGTGTAATGGGGTGAGTGCCTTGCCGGCATTATTTACATTTCTCAAAGACACTTCTGGTATATAGAGACTGGGATATTAAAGAGAGTTAGAAGCTAGAACCCAGGACCAGATAGCATCTATCCCCTGGTTATTTCCCTAGATAATTTATTAATTTCCAGTCGGTATGGGAAAGTCTTGGAACATTCCCAAATTTGCATTAAGGTGCCTGTAGCTGAGTTCCATGTCCAGCAAGTCACAGAACATAATGAGATCATGTGTATACAATGCTAGGGCTCTTATATAAACTTCTTATCATATTAAATTAGGTTTCCACTACTTAGATACTTAGCAAGCACTTGTGCAGCTAAAACAGTTTTTTGGTCAATTGTTTTCACCTATAGCCCCAGTCATATTCCTCTCCCATGCCTCCATGTACCAAGACTTGGAGTGAAACATGTCATCTAGAATTAATTTGCTTATATTTGAAATGGCATGCTTACACTCCAAAGTGGATATGCAAAGTATCCCAAGGGGGATATTTTTCTCCGTAATGACCAATCCTTGATAAAAATGTGTCTAATTCATAGGCATGTTCAATGTCCATGGGGGAATAAAAGAAAATGTATGTTTGAACTCCAGGGGGTAAATGTATGAAGCTCCGATTTCTGCAAGTCACCGGAAATCGGTGACTTTGCAGGGGAAATTCAAAGCGTCGATGGCTTGTAAAGGCAAGTTTACTTCTATGGGTTTGAGACTGTAGAGCATATAATGCTTAAACTGTGGTCTCCTGCCCGCCTCCACCCCCCCTCCCACCACAGACACAGTCCTGGACCACATTTTGCAGTTCCAAATAGAAACTAATGTGCACCACATTGGTACAGAATGATAGATAAACGCGTATGCATTTTTGGGTCACGTACACAGTAAGGAAATACCAAAACAGAAATAAACAAACAAACAAACGTCCACTCTCATGGGTCCAAATATGTGTCAGTTTAAAAAAAAAAATCCAAATCACAGTTTTCTGTTTGCAGTGAATGCTGCCTTCTTAAATGACATTAGTGTTAGATGTGGTGGTGATAAGGTACTGGCAGCCAATGGCACTTACATGTGTCTGCATTTTCATTGGCTGTTTCTGTTTCCAAAATATTCACAAAATACTTAGCTGACCATAAAACACTGAAATTTGTAGACACCTAAAACGTGCTGAAAATTTTTGCATATCTCTACTGGTGATACATGGAAGCTTAACATTCTGTATATGAACTAGGGAATGCAAAACATCAGAATCAAAGCACATCATGTTGGTCAATAAATATTAACTAAAGATAGAACCTAAATGTCTCAGGGTTGTACTATTCCATCATATATAGCATAGGAATTATTTACCTTTCAATTCTGGAGTCAGATTGTGTCCATGTTCATCCAACAGTATCTTCTCCACCAGAGAGTCACCTAAATGCAAGTAAACAGTGGTTTTTGTCTATTCCGCGTGCAGTGGAAGTACTGCTCACTTGTAAACAGACACAACACATTTCCAATGCCAGGCTTACTAAATGGGAATTCAGCTTGCTGGTTCCTTCCAACATCCTTTTACAAAGGTGAGGCATAATTAATCCTGCTACATGATTTATGATTCTAGACTACTATGGCAACCACAGTCACGTGGCACATGCGCAGAGTTATTTTTCGTACAGTACACTCAAAATCGGCAGATACATGCCTTGATGAATCAGGCCCAATAAGTTTTACAAAATGCAGATGTACAAATGCAGTGCAGAATAAAGAAACAAAAGAGTAACTCGAAGATTGTATAGCGAGAGCTTCACAACTAGAAATGAACGTTCCACTGCAAAACTCACTTTGTGTGAAATTTGGCTCATCTGTAGTTCTGTTATATTTTAAATTGTGCAATGAGTAACTCGAAGTTGCATTTATTACACTATATTTGCAATTACTTAGACACAATTATATAAAACTGTCCACAAGACCAACAGTTACCTGTGTGAATGATTTCATCAAATATTGCCAGTAAATTAGGATGTGGGGAATCATACTTTAGAACATAGAGATTTTCTAAGAATCCTATCACAGCTTCTCTTCCTGCTGCAAAAATATCTTGTACCAACATCTCAGCAAATACAGAGTCACCGAGGTCCTTTCTCATCGACAAATAGCGCTAGAAGGGAAACACGGTAATAGAAATTATCTTATACACACTCTATAAGGAAAACAACTTCCCACTTAATACATATTTGAGATAGCGAACAATAAATAACAAGAAAACATTATAGGGCATTGAAATTTAACCCATTGTTCCTGGAGGTATTTTAACTCCCTTGTGAAAATGCCAATTGTCTTGTTTGGGTGATCTTCCAATTACTCCGCAATTAGTTAAATCATGTCTTTATTTATTTAGGGGAGCAATGGGAATTTCTGTTGGTAGCGTACTGAAAGAAATATCTTGTTTTTATTTTGTGGGCATTATACAGAAATCTAAAAAAAATATTTTCCATCAAGATTCCTCCACATATTGTCCCACTAATAGTCCAATGCCAGATTGTGATGGAAGGGTTAACAGGGTTGTGACTCATTGCAAGCTCCTCATATTTTGTAAATAACAGATATACAATGATCACTGTTATAAGTCCGCAAAGAATTGTTTTTCACTAGTCTCAGGGGGGAGAAGGGTTGGATTCATCGTTCAACAGACAGCTAGCATCCAAATAGCGGCAGTCTCGACTGGAATAATCAGAAGGCTGTGTCCAGTAAGCTGTCCTGAATTCAGAGTGCTATTAAGCAACGGGGCTCCTCAAATCAAGACATTTCTCAGCAAATTGTATTTCGCGGCTAAGTACCTATTCATTTTATATTAATCTTTTATAATAAACATTGTAATCTTACACAAGAATATAAGCGTTAGTGTCCATCCTGTGACACCAGGTATTTATCCTGAACTGTAATCAGTTCTTCAGAGCATAGGATTACCGAATATATCAACTGCATACAAGGTCTGACACTGTTAAAGGGCGGCGGCAAAGAAAAGTTACTGTACAGGGTGAGTCAAAAGTCGCAGTACACCCTTTTATTTCAAAAACTCTACAGGAATTGGGCCGATTGGCCGATTTCAAGATGGCGCCCATGTTTGGAACATACCGTAAAAGATAGACCACGTCACCCATACCTTACTGGAGTATTCAGGTTTCCCAATTCCTATATACATTTTTGAAATAAAAGGGTGTACTGCGACTTTTGACTCACCCTGTATATATCATTCAGTTGTAAAGACGATTGTCATGATATCAGATAACTTAGGCCTACTTACTGGTATTTGCGCTGCTAACAGGGAGGTGCGGAGTCTAAACATACCCCTGGTCTTCGCCAGGGACCCCCGCAAGGAAGTTTGGAGTCTGCTGCAGAGGCACGCAGGTCGTGGCCCTCCAAGTTAGCCATCAGTGAAGTAATGGGTGAAGTAATGTAGTCAAGCAATCCAAGGACATGCCATGCTTGTTGCTAGGTACAAAGGAACAGGCAGAAGCATAGTCAAGCAATCCGGAGCCAGACTGTGCTGGTACCAAGGTATAATGGGAACAAGCAGAGGCATAGTCAAACAATCCAGAGTCAAACCAGGAAAACAGTAACACCAAGGGATGATCCACGAGGAAGGTCAGGGAAGCCAAGTAAGGAACCAGGAAGTCAGTCAGGATGCTGGGAAGCACAGAGAAACGCTGGAGCAGAAGGGACATGGACCTTCTTGAATTAGCTTCAGCAAGAACCTCATTGGTGGCACTGAATGATCAGCTGACCGATAACCAGCATCCCGTTGCCTAGCAACGGAGACGTGTGGCCCTGAGCATGTGCCCGGTGGCCCAACGTGGAAGTGTGTCACCCGTCCCGTTGCTAGACAACGGGACGCGCTGGTTGAGCAGAGGATCAGTCGTCCGTCCCTGGCCCCGAGTAAAGGTGCTGGGACGGCGCCTGGCAATGATCCACCCTCTGGTCCTCTGTACAGTAAGGGTTATGCATATCTTCAACTATGTTATATAACACCCATTTTCCAAGTTCTTCTGGGAATTTGTGTATGCAAATGGCATGGGTGTAGGCTTTGCCTCACCTCCCTTATTCAGAACAGCACCTCCACCCAAATATTGACACGTGGCTTCTCTTCTGAAAGGTGTCCAGGAATATGAACACAAAGGGGAGACTTAGGGTACCCCTTACCCACCACTATAACTATGACCACAAACACAAAAATCACTTTATAGGGACACAAGTATAGATCACTCTCACCGTGTGCAAATGAGCTACTTGAGTTTGAACAAAGTCACTTGAATAAATAAAATGGAATTGCACACAGCAGGTAACAGGATACATAAGTTGATGCAAATAAATGCAGCTACAGATTTCCAAAGCAAATAGTACAACTTTCTCTGTAATCTCAAAACGGCTGCTCCTCATGGGCTGAATTGAATTCACACAAAATAGTGGGTAGCAAAATAGTGGGTAGTGGGTCAATTATCTTTGTTCAGCAGCTTAATTTTTTTTCTGTAGTCCTCCAACTTCTGACAGCAGTAGCAATTTGTTTGCTCAGCAAACATATATACCACTTGAAGCAGGTCAACTCAGTCTCTCAAATTTACCACCCTCTCTCCCTAATCTTCATTGCCCTTGTAAAAGATATATCAGATCAGGACTAACAAAAGGCATAATAAATCCACATTTTCAGGACTCCCCACACTATCCATAAACTCTCCTCTAAACGAGTAGTAGCTCAGTCCACCAGCAAATAATTAAGATAGTCAGCTATATATGCAATTCCTCCACTCCAAAGCTCCCTCCCTGACTTCCTCCAGGTCTGCTTACCAGAGCTCTCTACTTACTGCAGATGTGATCCAGTAGGTGAGTAGGTGTCAGATAGTCCAAAGAAGATATCAACTGGCAGTCGGGCTTCTCTCCCAAACATGAGTAGCTATATAGGCAAATATAGGTATGCACAAGATGGTTTATGTGCATTCTCCAATGTGCCTTTCTGCCAATTTCCAAAGTGCCCATCATATTGAGAAGTGTTCAATTGAATCTCTCAGGCTGTGAGTTAAAAACTGCCTGATTTTTCATGTAGCACACAAATACTTGATAGCTTATTTGTACACTGAAATTAAAGTTGATATTTGTGTGCTACATGAAAAAACAGTCAGTATTTAACTTATGTGCAAAACAGAATACTAATTTGCACCCCTTGCATTGTAACATGGTTTTGTCCAGGAGACTGAAATAAGAAGTTTCTCAAGTTAAGATCCTTAATGAATCAGGCCCCTAGTCATGAAATGTTCTAGCCGTAGGAACCAATCTAAGCTGTACCGAAACATTGATGACTTGGTAAACGCTAAGATCTCGGGAAATTCTACCCCCTCCTTGTAATGGATTGTTGGCAAAATAAAATTGTAGTTTTGAGTTTATTGCTTTATGTCCATGTAGGAAATACAATGTTCTTTTCAGGTATGTGAAGCTTAAATATTGACATATATTGATAAATATGGTAAGAGTTTCCATACCTCTAGCTTAAGTATAGTCAATAAATTCAATTCACTGAAGACTCGATCAGTGTCAGACTCCACGATGTAGATAAGATCTTCTCTGTAATATTCATATATCATCCTCAGGGCTGAATCTTCATATTGATATAGATGCTCACAGAACTTCTCTGTGTCAAACAGAGTTAGAGAAGAAAGTATATCATTACTACGAAGAGATAGCCGTCATACGGCTATATAAAAAAATGCACTGCGGAATTCATAGTAAGAACTTGGTAAATCTCTATAGTAAAAATGAATGTTCAGCGCTCCCTATTAAAAATATCAGTGGGTAAGCAGCCACCTGGGAGTAGGGGGATATAGGGATAGCTCGACCCTAATGGAGTATAAAATTGGTATAACTCCCTGGCGCTTGATCAGAGGGGATAGCGGGTAATTATCAAGGGTCAATACAGGGGTACCAACATACACTTGTATTTTCTTAGGATTAGTATTTGCCTTCGGCACTTGGAATAATGGTCAGGTATAGATTAATACAGAGAAATTTATTAACTGCAGTATTGGTGGGTAACACCCTCCAGTATTAATAACACTGACATAATAAAAGATGGCACATATGAAGCTGTTAGCGTTTTTGTGGCCTAACAAGCCTAAAGGAGACTTCATGATTGTCACATCTATATACTACTGACTTTGTTGTATCTCTGTATCTAGTGGACTCTACCAGCCCTATCAGAGACTCGTGTTTATATGGCGAATATGGACTTTGTTTGCCGCACTTAATTGTGGTATATCTTCTCTGTCTGTCTTTATGCTAACAGCTTCATATGTGCCATCTTTTATTATGTCAGTGTTATTAATACTGGAGGGTGTTACCCACCAATACTACAGTTAATAAGTTTCTCTGTATTAATCTATACCTGACCATTATTCCAAGTGCCGAAGGCAAATACTAATCCTAAGAAAATACAAGTGTAGGTTGGTACCCCTGTATTGACCCTTGATAATTACCCGCTATCCCCTCTGATCAAGCGCCAGGGAGTTATACCAATTTGGTAAATCTCTATACTATGTACAGGGAAGTTGTGTGCTACAAGTTTTTTTCATTGCATTTCTCTATTTTATAGATAAATATCATATTGGCATTTACACAGGTTTATTCCAGGCATCGGACAATGGCAAGTGAAGCCATAAGCTAAACGACCTTAAACTCAGGTGACAGGGTTAACGTTTGGTGCTTACCCATTTGGGGTTAAGTCTAACAGCCAATAGCATGTCCATGGGAGTGCTCCTAAGAATAGTATATAGCTTCTCCCAAGGCATGCTTGGTCCTCTTTCTCTGCTGGAGATCCCTCCCTTCGACAATTTTACAATGTACAGTATATATGTTTTGTTTAACCAATCTTCTCTCCCTTCGTTACAGTGCAGCCACAGTTGGCAGTAAATCATTTGTGAGACAGCGACCAATTCTTACCGTGCTATCGCTGATTGGCCGTAGGCCGTAGGTCACAGCCCTCTTCGAAGTACTTTGGCTCTTGGTCCCCTTGTGACATGGGATCCCTTGACCTGCCTTGTGCGAACATGTCATTGTGAGTCCAGAGGAGGAGTGGTCAGATTTAGCACCGGCCAATCGTAAAGAACTTTGGTCCTGTGACCAGTGGTAAGTGCCGGATGGCCATACTCTGGTTATTGCTATTGGTTGTGCTGCCTCGCAATTTGCCTTCTCCACCACAATTTATCTTTAATAAACTATGATCTATTAATTTGCCAACAAATTCTTGCGTCTTTAAAAGAAGTTTACATTATGATTTAAGAAATGGCGCTTAAACTGTTAAACAACCAATCACTCTGTAAATAATTGGTTCACTATTTAATATAATTATTCAACTCTGTTTGAGAATCTGTAAATTTTACAAGTCACATACAATTACAAAGCGCAAAGTGATACTAACCAGTGGCTTTATTTGCATCTTGGTTCCTCTTCATTGTTCAACAGGGTAAGCAAGCATAGCAACCTTCAACGGAATAAATCAGTATATAAATCACTTTATATCAGGAATGACAAAGTTACCAGCTATTATAGTATGAGAAGGTGATAGAAACTCTAAAAAGCAGCATCAAGTCAGTGTTTTGTATTATTTTGTTATTGTGTCAGGTGTCTAACGTCACAACAAAATGTTTGTTTCTTGTTTTGCGCATACACACCCATGTAAGCATCTTTGCTGATTTGGATGGAATTAAGATGTATAGGCCTCAGTATATGGGCGTAGATAATCTACTTTTACGTGGACATTTTTTTTTAGCATAAATAAGGCCCAGTTTGTGGCAAGCTCAGCATCAAGCCCTAAATCTTTAAATACTTTGACTGTGTATAGTGATCAGTGTGTATAAGGTGTGTGATATCAGTGTGATTGTGATGAAACGAGCTGGAAGCTATTTGTGTCTAAAAAAAGCTTGTAAGGGATTAATACTGGGAGTGTCAATTAATCATCTTGGCCTTGTCCCTTAATTAACCTGAATATGTCCCCATTGACTCTATCTAGACACCTTGGGGTCAACCCAGCAGGGGGCCAAAGGATGTATTGGAATGAAAAGGGACAGCTCTGTAATAGCCACTCTCAGAGGATCCCACTATCTGAAGCCACCCCTGATCCAGCCCCTGGAGCTTTGGTAGACTACATGGTATAGAGGAAAGAGTGAGAGCCAGGGGAGGTTGTTGCTGATTTTGTGCTGATCCTGGGACGATCTCCAGCATTGAGGTCTGGGCTTCTGCTGGACTGAGCATCCTGCTGGGACATCTGCAGCTCAGAAGAACTCTGTGGGTCTTTTTACTTGCTGGGCCTGATCTAACAGGGAGATGAAGAGCTAGTCTCCTAAAATGCTGGTGGAGGAGAGATTGTAAGGCCGAACGCCTGGGGTTCAACAAGTCAGGACATCCAGGTGACTGAAGCTCCTTAAGCTAGTGGGGTAAGGGACTGGTAAACCTGTCTGGCTGTACATAATATTCTAGCTATTGTTTTTATTATGATAAATGTACTGTTGTACCTTTCTAACTGTGTTTACCTGGGTGACTATAGGATCCCTAGAAGGTACTAGGTATGTTTCAATAGTGTAGTAAGGAATACCTGGGTGGCCAGCCAGTGTGAATTGGGTGTAAGTGGCACAGATTAACCCGGTTTCTTCACAATGACCTGGGTATACTGATCAGTGTGATGTCAGTGTGACTTGTGTATAGTGATCAGTGTGTATAATTTGTGTGATATCAGTGTGACCTGTGTATAATGATCAATGTTATATTAGGTGTGTGATCTGTGTATAGTGATCAGTGTGTATCAGTTGTGTGATATCAGGGTGACCTGTGTATAGTGATCAGTGTGTATCAGTTTTGTGTTATCAGTGTCATCTGAAAACATAAGACTTATTCACTCAATGCTTAGGACAGTATTAACTCCCATTGCAGTCCTGGATTTGTACGACTGATATATCATGCCATTAATGGAACAAAACCAGGGTTAATAAGGTGTGTCCCAGCTTGGGACTATTCATTGTGTTGATGTGATGTGAGTGTAAACAGACTGCCTGGTGTGTCCTGTGAAAACTTTCTTGTGTGTATAAAAAACTAAATGTCAGATGTGCCCCAGCGTGACATACTCCGTCAGCGGGACTGTGACAATAATGACACAAACAAAGGCAGCTCCCTGAGGCCTCGGGACAGGTAGGGACTAAAGTCATTGTGATCATCCTACTGCAAACATCAAGTCATTTTAACCTGTCACTGGATGCAGTCATGATCACACCATCAATGATCCGTTAAAGCCTATACTCAGTACTCCTATAGAAATGCTTATGGCAATTTGTGCAAGAGATTGGAAGGTGCTATTTCAATTCCCCCTTCAGTCATCTGAATGACTAGATACAATCAGTTGATTACATCCCTCATCCTTAAATCCTGTGAGTACAAAATTAAATGCCATCTGTAATTAAAAGTTGGACAGCAACGTTCTAAAATAAGTTACGCTGTAAACTTTAATTTATAAGTATGAATAAATAATCTATAAGAATTAAACATTGTAGAGAAATTGAAGAAAGTCGAGCACGGACAATACATTGCAGGTTGTAAGATACCTTTTTCTCTCAGAGACGGGTTGTTATTACAACTCTATAAATATCTAGTAATTATTCTTTCCTGGTCCTTTGTAACACTGTTCACGGTTTATAGATGTCCCAATGTGTTATTTAATGCAGCAAGCCAGGAGGGTGAAACGCGTGGTGGAATTCTCCCTCACCTAATCACTAGTGTCTATTGTTTGTTTTTTGTTGTAGTTCCTACTGATCTTCTGAAGTAATTTATCAATATGTCTGTTAAGTAAAATCAGAAGTCTAGGATAAGAATTTCAATGAAACGGAAAGTATTACCTTTTATTCTGGTTTGTAGACGGTCACCTTGGTGTTCATGTTCTATGTAATAGTCCAAATGACCAGTAAGACGGGAACACCTATTCATGACAAGGAAATTGCAAAAATAAATGTTGCTAGACTGGTCTGGCCGCATCTCCTGCCAGCATCCGTTATATGTTTTCTTGTATTTGTCAAAGAACAACTGAAGCATTCTATAAATATTTCTAAAACATTGACGGAAAAAGTTGTGCAAACTATTATGACCCTATTATTACCCAGCTTTCTCTCTATGATTTTTTTTTTTAATACAGTTTAGAAAACAGGAATGAACTAGGAAGTTAGGACAATGAAACATGAAACACGTCTTTCTGTAAATAAAGGATACCATAGAGGTATATTTACTGAACTGCAGGTTTGAAAAAGTAGAGATGTTGCCTATAGCAACCATTCAGATTCTATTACCATTTATTTAGTACATTCTAAAAAAATGTCAGCTACAATCTGATTGGTTGCTATGGGCAACATCTCCACCTTTTCAGCCCCGCGGTTTTGTAAATATATCTCCATGTCTACAGCATCAATATGATCGGACAATATCCTGATTTTAACAAGCCCTGTCCTTCATTTTCACTATGGGACCAACCAGGTCTAAGCTTTGATCCCTTGGTATGTATGGATTGTTGACTATATCTCACCAATGCATAAGGCCTCTGGAGGACTAAGATATGAAATGATTAACAGTATTGGATCAACAGTTCTATTACTGGTCCATACAGAGTAAAAAATAAATTAAATAAGGTTGAGTAGTCTGCAAACCGTACTGTCCACAAGAAATAAATTCACCTCCTGCACTGATGAGATTTAATAAGATCTACACATGTCTACAAATTGGACTGGTGGCTCTGCGTCTCTGGTTGTATCCATATGACTATATGGACATATTAGGAGCTGTTTGCATGTCTCTACCTAGAATTCCAAGGGTGATATTAAATCATTTACTCCTGGGCCGTGTGGATTAATGCTAGAAGCAGAATTTTGATAGAAGGCAGAGGGGAAAGTAAGAAAGAGAAAATGAAACAATTTAGGTGAAATCATTAAAAAGCGAATAGTGGTTGTAAATACGTATTTATTTATTATCTGGAAACACACATACAATGCAGGTGTCTAAAGTATTAAAGTAATTCTATCGTTTTAAAATAGGCATTGCCCAATCAATTGTATGTGTTTCCAAAGCACATGGTGGTTTATTTTAGCAGATGTAAATAATTAACAATTCAATACATTATTATATTATGATAAAGTACAGTACAACACAGCCAATACCGAAAGTTACATACATACATACCGCTGCAATCGCTGCGCTTCCATGGGTCCTGATAAAGAGTGCATAAATAATATATTATTTATGCTTAATTTTATAATATATAACAGAGATTCAGTCACAGTTGAATTAGCACACTTGCTTTGCACAAAATCAGCCATTCTGCCCCCCACCTGTGATTGTGGGTGGTAACTAAATACTTAAACAGGTTTTCAGCATTTTGTCTGTAATTAGCAAATGAAAGCCTATAGCCAGCTTCCAGACTCCGCCCACAAGAGGTGTTTAGTAGACAAAGAAATTAGCCTGGACACTTTTACTCCATGCTGGATTTCGGACTGATAGGTAATGTAGCTCCTAGGTGAACAGGCCTACTTAGGCCCTGACTAGTATGGAGTGTGCAAGGCATGAAAGGTGAGCGTGAGCATGTTATAATGTGTTGTTGAATGGAGGACATAAGAATGAATGATTATTTGTTGTAAGTGATATGAAAGTTTAAGTGAGAATGAAAGTTTGGATTGATATGGACAGAGTTATATGGACAGAGTTACATAAATGCATGCCTGGTTGGGATAAATGAAAGCATTTGTGTTTATACATAGTTAATGCTGTGCTGTGACTTGTGGAGTGCTGTACTATACATAGTCTGGATCCTGGTTGGGATAAATGATAGCATTTGTGTTTGAATTTGGATCGATTTGTTAGGCTTTGGGAATGGAGACGTTTGTGCTATGTGTGAAATATCATGTGTTAAAATTGGCCAGTGGACATTGTGCGTTTACTGCTGAATATAGAGCTATTTGTGGTGGATTGGCTAAATACTGCTTGTAATGAGTAATGTGTCTGTACTGAGTTCACATTGTTTAGTAACTGTAATTGTTTAGTAGGCCTTGTGGGCCTACAAGCATGGCAAGTCAGCCATTTTGGATGGTGACTACATTGCATAGAAAGTGATGGATTAGGAAGTGATCAGATTGTGGTTAAGTGATCAGATTGTTAGATATGCATAGAAAGTGCAGGTTATGTTGGTTTATGCATAGAAAGTGTAGTAGTTTGAACTGGTTGAAACCATGTGCTTGAAAATGGCCGCTAGACTTTAAGTGAGGTATGTTTGTGGTCTGTATGGATTCTCCCCTCCCCCTTCACTACACAATGCGCACACACACACACACACACCTTTAGACAATAGTTAGTCAAAATACACACAATTACATATATATCTATATTACAGGCAATAAGTATGATATATATTGCACTAAATCTATATTGTGTGTACAATATTGTTACGCTGTTTATTGTTCTATAATATAATACAACACACTTTAAACAAATCCTATATCTTGTCGTGATTATTCTTGAAACTTGTTGATATAAAGAAATATAAAAATGATATTTCATGGGTTAATTCAGAAATACCTTTTGCGAGGAGTTGTTAACGGTATTAAATGGTCATACATATATTTGCCAGTATATTAAGGAGATTGTAACCCAAAAAGGAGAAAAGGAAAAGATACTTTTACAGGTCCCAATGGAACAGTGTATCTGTTAGATAACTGTGGTCAGAGTAGACTGACCCTGGTGGGGGATGCAGGTAACATATACAGTCAGTGTTTCCTTGTGAACAATAGAGATGACGTAGCTTGCATATTTAGGTCCAGGCACAGGGTGGCTTCAGGATAAACAGTTCATAGGCTGATTCAATCTAAGGAATCTAAAGGAGGGGGTCGTCTCTCCAGGGGGTCTGCTCCTTTCATAGCCAGCATCATACAAAAGGTTTATTCCCTAATATCAATAACTAAAGTATGCAACGTGCGATCTCTTCGCCGACTGCACCGGACAGCTGCTGATGATTAGGGCTTCAATATGATATCAGGCATGACACCTTTCCTATAACCTAAACATTTAATAACACTAAAATGTACATATAATCATATTATATAAACAAATAATAAACCAAATGCTATTTGCTCATAAATTACAGTGTAACGGAACCAATATGAATTGTATAAATAACTAAATGTTGTAATGCTAGTGTGTGCGTGCGTATTTTACCGTGCGATCGCATCACGCCACGTGTTACCTGGCGTACGCTTCGCAATACGCACGGCAAACCAATATCAAAACAATATACTTTCGTTCATCCAATTATACGACTTCAACAAAAGAATTTTCTAAAGGGTAAATTATACACAGTGGTCAATCAGTATAGACGCGGCCATCATTACTTAATGGTGTAACAAATTGTCACATGATCCTATTAGTGCAGGCCTGGTCAATCTGTGGCTCTCCAACTGTTGTAAAACTACAATCCCCAGCATGCCCTGCCAGTAGATGGCCAGCCAATAGCTGACACGGTAGGCTGGGACTTGTAGTTTTACAACTCCTGTAGTGCCACAGGATGGCCAGCCCTGTACTAGTGAGTATATTTATTGCGGGATTCCCTAACTAAAGCAATAATGTAAGCAGAATTTAGCATAGATAGCTGTAAATGAATTAATTGTGGCTAAATAAGAAATGTACAATTATAATCAGTGACTCCCATCTCTAAGTTACAAAATGTGTAATACAGATATATGCCAAAAAAAAAAAGAATAACAAAAATAAGTTTACATTTTCTGCTGGGCCGAAATCTCACATTCTTTACACTGATACAACTTCTCTTTTTTAGTGAAGTTTGTTAATTGTAGAATTGTGTAGTTCTGATCCTACTGAATCTGACAGATCCGAGTTTCACTAATCTAAAGTGGAACCTTGGTTAACTTGAGTAGCTCAACTATTTGGTGATGATGATGATTTCGAATCTGAGGATGCTTCTTTAGGAGTCCTTCTGCTGGAGCTTGAGGAGGATCATGGTAGATGAGAATGATGATGATGATGATAAGGAGGATGATGACTCCTGTGTTGGAATTGAATGCATTGATGACAATGTTGTTGGTTGTGTGGAAGTAAGGTACCCTCCAGTACCACCATGTGCCCCAGATAAGATCATTTGCATGTCCAGCCAAAAGCCAAGCAAAGGTACCTCTTGATTGTGTAAGTACTTCTACCTCAACCCAGACAACCTATCATCATCATCATCATTATCGTCATTTATTTATATAGTGCCAACATATTCCGTAGCGCTTTACAATTGGGGACAAACATGGTAAACTAATAAACAAACTGGGTAAAACGGACAAAGCGGGGAGAAGGCCCTGCTCGCAAGCTTACAATCTATGGGACCTATGTAAATGTGTGTAGACTTTGTCAGACCAAATATGTGTAGATCCAATTGTAAAGTGTTACGGAATTTGCCGGCACTCTATAAATTAATGATGATGATGATGACTTTGTCAGACCAAATTATGTGTAGCAATCCTTGCGCACTGGGGCCGCTGTTGCCGAAGCTGAACGTTTCTGTTACAGAGGGGGGGGGAGTAGCTACAAAAAATATGCATGTTACAAATTATAGACAATAATCGAATATGAAACAACCATTGGCAAGAAGTAACAAGCATGGCAGCCAGCACCCTGATGCACAGCAGATCATTAGGACCATAGCTAATGGAGAGGAGGTCATGATAAAATAGACTGCATATTCATTTAAACACGAATGAAGGACGAAAAACAGCTTAGGGGGCTTTTATTATTTTTTTGCATCAGCTTGAAATTTTTGCATGACATCCAAAACCAAAACACAACATTGGTTTTAGAAAAAAAATGAAAACATGGGGAGTTTTTTTTTTTTTGTCTAGTTAATAGCTTGCTCACTGGAATGTTGTGTAACCTGCTGTAGTAGAATACATTGAGGTTGAAAAAAATATGTGTGTATTCCATCTGCAATGTGTTTGCTTTCAATTTAATCGTCTCTGCCCTTTTTCTCTGCCCTAATCTGTATGGCTGTGGCTGTCTCATGCTCCTCTGTAGTTATGTCTGGTAGAATATTCTGTATATGAACATATACACAATTTACTGTGTGCAGCATTCTCTAATAGGTGTTTAGCTAGTTACATAGCATGACAAAAGAAACTCTATCATATTACAAAAAAAACAAAAACCGCTTTCTGCTCTGAGACAGAGACGTATCACGTCCCTGCGCCTCTCTATGGTTAGGGGAAGGGAGTGGGTGGGCAGGCGTAGGCTTAGTACAGTAGGGGAGTGATAACGCTCCTTATGTGCTATGTTGATGGGGAAGCAGACACAGGGGCGTATCTGTTGCAGCTGCTTATCCCCTTGTGCAAGATCCATACTGATGATGATGATGATGATTATCATCATTGACCTTGCTATGGTTTAAAATACATACATATATATTTTTTAAATGAAAGCGGCCTCCCACCCCAATAAAAGCATAACCAGCCCTCATACTGCCAGCTTAGGTTGGAACTGGCAAAATCATGGAGACAAAAAGCGTGGGTGTGACAGGATAGACCGCCTATGCCACCCTGTCTGTTGCTGCTGGGAACCGGCTGGGTTTACTTTGCCGCCGTTCCCTTTCGTTATCCCAAATATGCCCTCTTGCCGCAGTGGGAGGGGCTTACAAATGCTGCCACCACTGGACTCCTTACCGGCATCCACTACCGGGTTTCTTCTGGGTAACTGACGCTGTGAGTGTACCCCGTTACTGGTGTACCTGGGCTGGTACTACCTCTTACTATGGATCCGGGTTGCTGTGGATGGATCCCCCCTGGCCTATCACACTGACCAGGACTAAAGGGTAGCAGGCAGAGCGGTGGTACCAGAAAAGCTGGGTCCAAACCTCAGAAACAGCCGGGAACAGAATAGATTTTGGGTCTCATCTGTAGGTCACAAGATTTTCAGCATGGAAGATATTTTCAAGCAGGTCTTTGAAGCAAGTGATTTATTTTATTGTTTTATTGTTTATTTGCTCTTCACTGGTTAAAGGTACCAGTGATCAGGTCAAGTGAAACAAGAAGAACAACTTTTAATACAAAACAGTGCTGTTTTTATACACATTTGAACACAGCCTCACTGGGTAACCCAGCCCCCTTGAGGTCTGAGCTAGTTTTAGAATCAGAATGTAACCTGTTTATCCAAACATGGATTTACTTGCAATTCAAAGCTAACAATATTTTCACTTATCTGTGATTCCCTGCATCTTATTTCAAAGGCAGGAAATCTACTAGAAAGTCAAAGGGTCTAATTAGCATGAATACGTTCTTCAGACGGTTGCAGAATACACATTCCCAAAGAAAGGTACAGACCCCAAACAAGCCATTTCCCCACATCACAATACACAAAAGACCTCCATTTCAAAGGCTTATTGTATCAGATATATACCTTTAATGCATCTCCTCTAGCAAGGCTAAACAAGAAACAAATTTCTTCCCCTGGTCTCGGAAATTAAAGATTTCCCTAACCAAAATATACACAATATCAAAAATAAGTTCATGTGCAATTATTTCCTTTAAATAAATTTATAACAGAAGTTATTTATAAGTGATCCAGTAACAGTGGGTCCCCCAAATTCACCAGTACCAGCACAAGGTTTAGCCAGTCCAGGCTACTGGCACTACAGCAGGAAAACCTGCAGCGTGGGGTCCCCCTACCATAGTGCAAAACCAGCCCTAGGCTGGTCCTCATGGAGCTGGATTCCCTAGGACCCCCAAAATAATGAGTCCTCCGGGGTACAACCAGCACTGTGCTGAAAAGCACTAGGGCTATTCCCTCACCCCTGGTGCAGTGGGTATGGGTTAAATGTAACAAAAATATATTACATTGACCATTGTGTCCCTGGTGCACTACAGATCCCAGCATCCAAGGCCTCCATTAAGTGTTGAGCATGCTGGCACTTGCAGTACTACACACACCAGATGCCAGGGCATGCTAGCACTTGGTGAACTATAAGAGCCAGCATGCCCTAGGGCTCGCTGTGACCTGTAGTGCACCAGGAAAAACTGTAAGTAAAACACCAAGATCCATGTGGGCATCCCTTCATGAGTTACGGCGCTGGACTCGCTCCCATCTTGAATGAGCTCACTATTTGATACCCCATCATGTCTGGTTTACTGCACGCTTACAAGAGCTCTCATGTATCTCTCTGACTCCTCATTGCATTACAGAGTCTTCCTCTCTGAAATCACACTTGATTTATACTCGTATATCATTTCAATTAGCTCCATACAGTCAAAATGAATTTTCCAGCATACCAATACCAGCGGAAATTCATGGCCAGTGCTAAAACTCAAAAGCACGTTAACTCAAAACTCCCACATGTCTCCAACATCCCTGGAACTGGGTTCTATTACATCCAAGAATCCTGCCACACATCATATGTCACGTCTTGTGGTTGTCTCCCTAAGCTATTTAACCAGAAGGTCAATATACAAAGGGTCCTGCTAAGTCACCGTTTACACCATCTTTACCATTTCTACCATTTCTGCAGCTGTTTTCATTATGTTGTCTAAGAGCTGAGTAAGCAACAGCTAGAACTTGAATTAGGGAGGAGGTGGGTGACATCACTAGATAGACTAAAACCAGCTGAACTGCATGATCTATATTTCCACAGGACATTGAAACTACAGGTCTAGCCTACGGGATACCCCTTCTAGTCCAACACGTGTGTTAACTGTATTCATCATGTATATATGTAGTTGATGCTGTATTTGTTAGTGTACCAATTCTTAAATTATACCACGGGGGAAGGGGGGGTGTCAAGATATGATATTATCCTTAGTATTATATTATAGTATATTGTAATGCAAGAATTTTGGCTGCATGTGTTTTCTGATGCCTCCCGCAGACTTTGTCACTTTGTGAACCCGCCAAAAGTTGGACGACATTGATCTTTGTCAATACCATATGGGTAGATGAGTGAAGAGCATGACTCAGCAGCTGGGAGGAATACTGGATGCCATTATCATGAGGATGCATGTCACTCACCGGACTGTGAGTGCTTCTTCCCGGACTATTAGGAACCGTGGACGTCCTCTATCCTGAGGGACTGCGCATGCGCAGCCCTTTCCAAACCTTCAGTGTATGTTCCTTTAACTTAATTGGCAGATCAGGCAACCTCCCTATATTAAGCACCTGTGGTCATCACCACATTGCCTGATCTTGGAGTCTCATTCCCCATGAGTCTCTGAAGGTGTTCCTGTGTTTCCTTGTTTATTCAGCCCTGCTGATTCCTGTGGTTTCCAAACCACTTCTACCTCTGTGGTTTCCAAACCACTTCTGCTACTGTGGTTCCCATACCACTTCTACCATCTACTGTATCATCGTGACTGTGAGCTGATTCCTATCCGCTGCCTCCGTGCACTACAGTCTTCTAACCACTTCTACTCTACCATTTATTATTGGGACTGTTAGCTGATGCCTATCCGCTGCCTCCGTGCACTACAGTCTTCAACCTGCAACTCGTCTGTGTTTCATCATCGTGACTGCTAGCTGATTCCTATCCGCTGCCTCCGTGCACTACAGTCTTCAACCTGCAACTCGTCTGTGTTTCATCATCGTGACTGCTAGCTGATTCCTATCCGCTGCCTCCGTGCACTACAGTCTTCAACCTGCAACCCGTCTGTGTTTCATCGTGACTGTTTGGCTGATTCCTATCCGCTGCCTCTGTGCGCTTCAGTCTTCAGTCCTTGTCAACGCTCCCGTGTTTCCTTGAGTCTGCCTCCACTATTGCTACCCGCTATTCTCCGTGATCAACAGTGCCTGTTCAACTCTGCTCCGGTGTCCCATCGTTACTGCACCTGCTGGTTGCTATTGGTTACCTCCGTGTTCCCGCAGAGACCCGCTGCTGTTACTTCTCAGCGCTAATCATCCATCTACTGCTGATCCGCTCTCCACGCCTTCCTGTGTTCCCTGCTGGTCTACCTACCTGTTACTGCACCTGCTGGTTGCTATTGGTTACCTCCGTGTTCCCGCAGAGACCCGCTGCTGTTACTTCTCAGCGCTAATCATCCATCTACTGCTGATCCGCTCTCCACGCCTTCCTGTGTTCCCTGCTGGTCTACCTACCGGTGCGCTGCACCTGCTAGACCCCTGCTTCACCCATCCAGGGACTTGTATCCTGCTGGTCTCCTGCCCTTCAGGTATCTCTGCACTCCTGTCTGACTGCCTTCTCCTGAACCACGGTATGCATACTTCCCATTGACTGTGCTGTGTATTGCATACCTTGCTTGACTGTGTTGGTTCTCCTCTGGAGTGTACTATCTGCTGACTCTACTGCCATCATTGACTGTGTTATCTCATGCCGGATTACTTCAAGAGACTTTCTATATTGGCAGTGTTGTTCAGTCATTTATACATTTATATTGTGCATATTACTGTGGATCAAAGTCAAGGTGCCCGTGTATATATTGTGTTGCAGTCTCTCCCCGTGCACCTCCTCACATATATATTCAGTAGTACAACTTGCTAGTGGCAGACCACTGACTCCTGTTTACAGTTTCACCTGTTCCAGTATCCTCTCACATAGCAGTGGTACAACTTGCTAACGCAGACCACTGACTCCCCGGATACCTCCACTTGGATTCCATTCCTTCACTCAGACAGCGGTACAACTTGCTATCCGCAGACCGCTGACTCTCATCACCTCCTCGTTTCTGTTGGACATTCCTCCTCACTATAGCAGTGGTACAACTTGCTACCGCAGACCACTGACTACCTTCACGTGTCCTTTGTCCATACAGTTCCTCGTGTATTACTACCTCCATATTGCCAGTGCTGCTAGTCATAGACTTTCCTGAGCATCTCATCATCTGCTATTTCCTGTTCCGTGATCACCCTGCTACCAGAGTACCATATTACCACCTATACTGCTCTGGTAAGCCTATCACCTGGTGATCCCTGGGTAAAGACTCCTAGTGCCCGTGACAGTAAGATCAGGCCATGACAGACCCAGATACGGAACCTACTGCTAAAGAGATGCTGCAGCATCTGGTCAGTCGTGTGGAGCAACAGGATGCTCGCCAACAGCTGTTACTTCAATGTTACCAATCGTTAACCTCCCAAGGAACATCTGGACAGACTGTTACAGCTAGTATTGAAGCTCCTGTGCTTTCCTCCGTTTCCCCAGTGCCATCCCAGGTGTCTACAGCTCCTACGCTTCACCTGCCTACTCCGTCAAAATATGACGGGGACCCCAAAACTTGTAGAGGTTTCCTTAACCAATGTTCAGTCCATTTTGAACTCCAACCTCAAAATTTTTCTACCCATCGTTCCAGAGTGGCCTATCTTATCTCATTGTTTTCTGGACAAGCCCTGGCTTGGGCCTCCCCTCTGTGGGAAAGAAACGATCCAATTCTACAAGATAGTGCCAAATTCATTTCCACGTTCCGAAGTGTGTTCGATGAACCAGGTCGTGTGACCTCCGCTGCTTCCAGCATTCTTCGTTTGCGACAAGGCTCCCATACAGTAGGACAGTATGTCATTCAATTTAGGATCTTAGCCTCTGAACTTCAGTGGAACACTGAAGCATTAGTTGCCGCCTTCTGGCAGGGGCTCTCCGATAAAATTAAAGATGCACTGACTACCCAAGAGCTTCCTTCGTCACTAGAAGATTTGATCTCTCTTTGCCATCGTGTAGACATGAGATTTCGTGAAAGAGAATCTGAGAAAACATCTTCTGCTAAAGCATCTCTTCGTTTAAACCCTCAATTTCGTCCAGTTTCACCTTCTGTGATTCCCATGGAGATAGGACGTTCCAAATTATCTTTAGAAGAGAGGAAACGAAGAGTAAAGAATAGACTCTGTATCTATTGTGCTGATTCCACACATATGCTCAGTTCTTGCCCTAAGAAATCGGGAAATGCCAGGCCCTAACTAGTTCTGGAGAGGTGAAGTTAGGGTCCCTGGAGTCCTCTCCATTGTCTATGAAATCTAAAGTCTGCGCTTTCGATGTTACGATTTCCTTTGCTACTAAATCCTTTGAGTCACAGGCATTGATTGATTCCGGAGCAGCAGGAAATTTCATTTCTAAATCACTAGTGAATCAATGGTCCCTACCAGTGATCACTTTAAAAACACCCATTACTGTGACGGCTATAGATGGATCACGTCTCATCAATGGTCTCATCACCCAGAGTACGTCTCCAGTAACCCTTCAGATTGGTGTACTACACCATGAAGAAATTTCGTTTTTAATTCTTCCTGTTACGACAAGTCCGATTGTCTTAGGCCTTCCATGGCTTCAATGTCACTCTCCCCAGATTGACTGGCGCACCCCTCAAGTTACGTCTTGGGGGCCTGAATGTCACCATCGTTGTCTCTCTCAAGTTATTCCTCTTAAAGTACAGCAATCTTCCATCTCATCTTCCTCCCCGGGACTCCCTCCTCAGTATGCTTCATTTGCCGATGTGTTTGATAAAGCTCAGTCTGAACGTCTTCCTCCTCATCGTTCTTGGGATTGTCCGATCGACCTTCTACCTGGCAAGACTCCTCCCAGGGGTCGGGTCTATCCTCTCTCGTTACCTGAAACTCAAGCCACATCTGAGTACATACAGGAGAATCTCCAGCGTGGGTTCATTCGACCTTCCACCTCTCCCGCTGGAGCTGGGTTCTTCTTCGTCAAAAAGAAGGATGGATCATTACGCCCTTGTATAGATTTTCGTGGACTCAACGCCATTACTATCAAGAATCGGTATCCCATTCCGCTGATCACTGAGCTATTTGATCGCATCAAGGGAGCTCGGATATTTACTAAGTTGGATCTTCGTGGTGCCTACAATTTAATTAGAATCCGTTCCGGTGACGAATGGAAGACCGCGTTTAACACCAGAGATGGGCATTACGAATATTTAGTAATGCCCTTCGGGCTGTGTAATGCCCCCGCGGTTTTCCAGGGTTTCATCAATGAGATCTTTCGGGACTTATTATATGTATGTGTCGTTGTCTACCTGGACGACATATTGATCTTCTCACAGGACCTGCCTTCTCATCACCAACATGTGGCAGAGGTCCTCTCCAGACTACGGAAAAACTCATTGTTCTGTAAATTGGAAAAATGTTCATTCGAGTTACCCCAGATTCCATTCTTGGGGTATATAGTTTCCGGAGTTGGCCTGAAGATGGATCCAGACAAAGTAAATGCTGTACTACATTGGCCTCAGCCAACTACTCTTCGTGCCATCCAGCGTTTTTTAGGTTTTGCCAATTACTATAGACGCTTCATTCAAGACTTCTCATCCATTGCATCTCCCATTGTGGCCTTAACTCGGAAAGGGGCTAATACTAAGCAATGGTCATCTGAGGCTCTCCAAGCCTTTCAAATCCTCAAAGAGTCCTTCTCGTCTGCTCCCATTCTGCGACAACCTGATGTGACACTCCCCTTCTTCCTAGAAGTAGATGCCTCTAATGTGGGCTTAGGAGCTATTCTCTCCCAACGCTCGGAGCAACAAAAATTACATCCTTGTGCCTTCTACTCTCGGGGTCTTCTGCCCGCAGAGAAAAACTATACTATCGGGGACAAGGAGTTGCTGGCCATCAAAGCTGCATTAGAGGAATGGAGATACTTGTTGGAAGGAGCTCGCCATCCGGTGACGATCTTCACGGATCATAAGAACTTGTCATATTTGCAATCTGCTCAATGCTTGAACCCTCGTCAAGCAAGATGGTCTCTTTTCTTTTCCCGTTTTGAATTAATTATAACCTTCAAACCAGCTGCTAAGAACAAGAAAGCTGACGCTCTATCTCGAGCTTTTGTGACGTCCTCTGATGTAGAGGAGGTTCCCAACCATGCTATTCTAGACCCCAAATGTATTTCTCTGGCTGCTTCATCCACCAAAATGCTACCATTTGGGAAGACCCTCGTGCCTCCTACTCTGAGGAGGAAAATCCTTTCGTGGTTCCATGCCTCTCGTTTTTCTGGACACGCCGGTGAACATAAGACCTTTGAGATTCTCTCTCGTAGTTACTGGTGGCCTTCAATGAGGAGAGACGTCAAAGAGTTTATTGCTTCCTGTGATTTATGTTCTCAGTTCAAATCCTCCCGCAGAACTCCAGCAGGGTTGCTGCGACCACTACCCATTCCGTCCAAGCCTTGGACCCATATTAGTATGGATTTCGTTACTGATTTGCCACCAAGTAAGAATCACAATACTATTTGGGTAGTGGTAGACAGATTTTCGAAGATGGCTCATTTCGTCCCTCTGTCCGGTTTACCTTCCTCGTCTACTCTGGCTGAACATTTCATTAAAGAAATCTTCCGCATCCATGGATGTCCGTCTGAGATTGTGTCAGATAGAGGAGTACAATTCGTTTCCAGATTCTGGCGGGCCCTTTGTAAAACCTTGGGCATACGATTAGCACTCTCATCGTCTTACCATCCGCAATCTAACGGACAAACGGAACGAGTCAATCAAGATCTTGAGACTTTTATTAGGATGTTCTCTTCAGCCAACCAAGACAACTGGGTAGAATTGCTCCCTTGGGCTGAATTCGCCCATAACAACATGTACCATGAGTCATCATCCAAAACTCCATTCTTTGTGGTCTACGGTCACCATCCGTCTTTTCCGGAATTTCCTGCCCTCCCGCCCACCCAAGTTCCTGCTGTGGAGACTGCTTGTCAGACCTTCAAAAATATCTGGTCTCAGGTCAAAACCTGTTTAAAGAAGACATCTAACAAATATAAGTCTTTCGCAGATAAGAAGAGGCGGGCTATTCCACCACTAAAAATTGGAGATCGTGTCTGGTTATCTACCAAAAATATTCGTTTGAAGGTTCCATCTATGAAATTCGCCCCTCGTTTTATTGGTCCATATAGGATCATTCAAGTTATCAATCCAGTATGTGTTAAACTTCTTCTTCCTAAGAATCTTCGGATCTCCAATGCCTTCCATGTGTCCTTGCTCAAACCTCTCATCATCAACCGTTTCTCGACTCCTTCCTCAGCACCGCAGCCAGTTCAAGTTCATCAGGAGGAGGATTTCGAGATTACTGAGGTATTGGATGCAAAAATTTCGCGAGGAGTCCTCCGTTTCCTCGTTCATTGGAAGGGCTTTGGTCCTGAGGAGCGTTCATGGATCAAAGCTGAAGATCTTAATGCTCCTGCCCTTCTGAAGAAGTTTTATTCCAAAAATCCGGACAAGCCCGGTTCCAGGCGTTCTGTGCCCACCTTTAAAAGGGGGGGTACTGTCACTCACCGGACTGTGAGTGCTTCTTCCCGGACTATTAGGAACCGTGGACGTCCTCTATCCTGAGGGACTGCGCATGCGCAGCCCTTTCCAAACCTTCAGTGTATGTTCCTTTAACTTAATTGGCAGATCAGGCAACCTCCCTATATTAAGCACCTGTGGTCATCACCACATTGCCTGATCTTGGAGTCTCATTCCCCATGAGTCTCTGAAGGTGTTCCTGTGTTTCCTTGTTTATTCAGCCCTGCTGATTCCTGTGGTTTCCAAACCACTTCTACCTCTGTGGTTTCCAAACCACTTCTGCTACTGTGGTTCCCATACCACTTCTACCATCTACTGTATCATCGTGACTGTGAGCTGATTCCTATCCGCTGCCTCCGTGCACTACAGTCTTCTAACCACTTCTACTCTACCATTTATTATTGGGACTGTTAGCTGATGCCTATCCGCTGCCTCCGTGCACTACAGTCTTCAACCTGCAACTCGTCTGTGTTTCATCATCGTGACTGCTAGCTGATTCCTATCCGCTGCCTCCGTGCACTACAGTCTTCAACCTGCAACTCGTCTGTGTTTCATCATCGTGACTGCTAGCTGATTCCTATCCGCTGCCTCCGTGCACTACAGTCTTCAACCTGCAACCCGTCTGTGTTTCATCGTGACTGTTTGGCTGATTCCTATCCGCTGCCTCTGTGCGCTTCAGTCTTCAGTCCTTGTCAACGCTCCCGTGTTTCCTTGAGTCTGCCTCCACTATTGCTACCCGCTATTCTCCGTGATCAACAGTGCCTGTTCAACTCTGCTCCGGTGTCCCATCGTTACTGCACCTGCTGGTTGCTATTGGTTACCTCCGTGTTCCCGCAGAGACCCGCTGCTGTTACTTCTCAGCGCTAATCATCCATCTACTGCTGATCCGCTCTCCACGCCTTCCTGTGTTCCCTGCTGGTCTACCTACCTGTTACTGCACCTGCTGGTTGCTATTGGTTACCTCCGTGTTCCCGCAGAGACCCGCTGCTGTTACTTCTCAGCGCTAATCATCCATCTACTGCTGATCCGCTCTCCACGCCTTCCTGTGTTCCCTGCTGGTCTACCTACCGGTGCGCTGCACCTGCTAGACCCCTGCTTCACCCATCCAGGGACTTGTATCCTGCTGGTCTCCTGCCCTTCAGGTATCTCTGCACTCCTGTCTGACTGCCTTCTCCTGAACCACGGTATGCATACTTCCCATTGACTGTGCTGTGTATTGCATACCTTGCTTGACTGTGTTGGTTCTCCTCTGGAGTGTACTATCTGCTGACTCTACTGCCATCATTGACTGTGTTATCTCATGCCGGATTACTTCAAGAGACTTTCTATATTGGCAGTGTTGTTCAGTCATTTATACATTTATATTGTGCATATTACTGTGGATCAAAGTCAAGGTGCCCGTGTATATATTGTGTTGCAGTCTCTCCCCGTGCACCTCCTCACATATATATTCAGTAGTACAACTTGCTAGTGGCAGACCACTGACTCCTGTTTACAGTTTCACCTGTTCCAGTATCCTCTCACATAGCAGTGGTACAACTTGCTAACGCAGACCACTGACTCCCCGGATACCTCCACTTGGATTCCATTCCTTCACTCAGACAGCGGTACAACTTGCTATCCGCAGACCGCTGACTCTCATCACCTCCTCGTTTCTGTTGGACATTCCTCCTCACTATAGCAGTGGTACAACTTGCTACCGCAGACCACTGACTACCTTCACGTGTCCTTTGTCCATACAGTTCCTCGTGTATTACTACCTCCATATTGCCAGTGCTGCTAGTCATAGACTTTCCTGAGCATCTCATCATCTGCTATTTCCTGTTCCGTGATCACCCTGCTACCAGAGTACCATATTACCACCTATACTGCTCTGGTAAGCCTATCACCTGGTGATCCCTGGGTAAAGACTCCTAGTGCCCGTGACAATGCATCACGGAGGATGAAGCAAACATGCTGGTGAGAAATAGAAGTGTGTATTTTGCAGTGCTGAGAACCCCTGGCATTGATGCATACTGTTAAATAGTTTTTGTATGTTTTTGTAAGTGTCTCCCTCCCAGCTGCCAGCAGAATTTGACCATGTATAGACAACTGTATGTCACGGACACTAGGAGTCTTGCCCAGGATTTCACCAGGTGACTGGGCTTACCAGTGTAGTGAAGTTCACACAACGGTCCACTGGTAGCGGGGTGACTAGCGGAACATATATCACAGCAGATGGAGAGAGAATGCCAATGAATAATAGGAAAGTTAGTGACTTGCAGCAATCTTTGGTCAATGAATCAGCGACTAGCTGATAGAATGGAAAGGCAGATTTGAACACGGAGATCAGGATGGACGTGAGTAGATGCAGGGAGGTAGCAGGGAAGTCAGTGGTCTGCGTACAGCAATTTGTACCACTGCTTATGGTGAAGAGACTTGTCCAGGTGCAGGTAGGTAGCGGGGAAGTCAGTGGTCTGCGTATAGCAAGTTGTACCACTGCTTATGGTGAGAAGACTTGTCCAGGTGCAGGTAGGTAGCGGGGAAGTCAGTGGTCTGCGTATAGCAAGTTGTACCACTGCTTATGGTGAGAAGACTTGTCCAGGTGCAGGTAGGTAGCGGGGAAGTAAGTGGTCTGCGTACAGCAAGTTGTACCACTGCTTAATAGGTGAGGATGTGTACAAGAGTCCAGCTGAGGACACAAGCAGGAGACAGGAGACTGTAGCAGGTATGGAAACCAGCGATGAGTAGCACAGGGAATCCACAGGAACTGAAGACACTAGTAGTACACAGGAGATAGTAGCGGGTATGGAAACCAGCGATGAGTAGATCAGGAATCAGCAGGAAACTGAAGACACTAGGAGAGCACAGGGAACACCTTCAGAGAATCACAGGGAATGAGACTCCAAGATCAGGCAATGAGGTAATGCACACAGGTGCCTTAAATAGGGAGTTGCCTGATCAACCAATTTGGATTGAAAGCAACAGTCACAAGAGTTCTTAGGAGCTGCGCATGCACAGACCATCAGGATGGCAGACGGCCGCGGTTCAGGATAGGTGCCGGCAGGAAGGCTAGGGAGCCACGCACTAGCGCAGAGGCACTCACGGTCCGGTGAGTGACACTGTATACTGCAGCTTTTTTTTTTCTTGCTCTGCATGCAATTCCCAGTCACTGTTATCATTCTGTGCTGTTGTGACTGTCTGGGGTGCATGTGCCAATGTAATCTTAAAAGATGGACATTTATGAACTGTCTGTTTTTCTTCAATAAAATGCAGCATCCTAAAGCTGTCAGAAGCTCTGTTTCTCACACACAAGATCAATAGGAAATACCGTTTCTATACCACAAAAATGCATCAGAGTGTTTTACATGTCAAATCACTGTATTTTGAATTCTGAAAGATCAAAGACTGCAACATGATAGGGAGCAACAATTCCTATTAAATGATGTGTGTCTGAAGGGAGCTTCTGCAAAGGTGGGGAGAAAAGTTAAAGAGTAAGGGAGGATTGTCGACATAGATGTTGGGTTAGAAGTGTATTTTAATTTCTGAGTCAGGATATTTCTGGAGATGTGTGTACAAAGATAGGGTTTTCTTCAAAGGTTATGTTGGCAGCTGTAAAATATTATTATATTATTATTATTATTATTATTATTATTATTATTATTATTAAATCAACATGAACCAGGAGGTAAAGAAGACCCTGCCCAAATGAGCTTACACTCTGACAAGCATGAAATGAAACATAAGGGTGGGGCACCACAGCTTGTTGTCTTCTTAGGTCCAGGTCCCAAATTAAATACTGATGGTCTGGTAAAGTAACCTGTGGTGTCCATGACCACATATAAAGGCATTCACACAAGCAAGATGAGATTTATAAAAATGAACACACAGAAAAAGTTTTCAAAAACACAGTAGAAAATACATTGTACTGAAACTGTGTCACAATCTGCCTCCTGCAGCTCCTGTCTGCCAAGAACTATGTAGGAAGCACTACAGAAAAATTAGAGACTTAATTGAGGTATTTACGTTGACAATTTTATTATTAAATGGGGCCACTAATGTATATTTCCATATTCTATATTGAATGGATGCATTATTATTTATTTACATTTGAAAAGGAGCCTGTGATATATTTACCCACTAATGGAGACACTATTTGAGATTTATTCACTAATGGGACAATATGTTTTATTTAGTATTACTATTTTCTACACATTTTAATAGTATTTACTATTTCCTGGTATCCTCCTCCAGCCAGAGGTACCAGGAGGGGTCCAGTGCCACTTAGCATTGGGCCTGACATTTCTATGTGTGGGGACCCAATTGTTTGTTCGGGGCTGCCTCTAGAGGACTAGGGTCGAAGCTGATTAGCAATGACCCAATATATAACGTAAGGTGAAACTGGATGCTTCCCATCTGGATTTACCAGGGGGTTTGCCCTAAACCGCAAATTGCCACAAAACGCTAGCTGTTTAGGGTTCCACCCTCCAAACAGCTCAATAGTAAATTTTCCTAATGGAGTCAAATTTTGGGAGAATTTATTTTATTGCAATGATCACTATATCAACAACCAAACCTGGCTTATCAAATATTCAATAATTGTTTTCCATATATATTGCTGCCATGCACCCATAATTTTCCAGCCCCATCAACCAGTGTTTTGATGTATACAATTTATTCTACTTGCTTGTATTTCGTACCATACAGTATAACATATCACATAACACCACACCATAAAACAGGTTTTTATTTTGAGAACCCCAGAAAAAAACATTGACATATATAAGTACTGTATATCATTACTCATTGATAACAAAATATATAGCACAGGAACTGTTCATAAGTCAAGCAGGAATTTATTTGTTTTTACAGAGAAGTTTAGATTAACACTAAGGATTAAGTTAATGACTCATTTGACAGGTCGTAACCAGGAGATGTTTCAGGAAAACCATTAAATTTCAACTCTCCTCCCCTTAAGTAGCAGATCCACCATTCTGAGATACCTGGAGGTCAGGAGATTCTCTCCTCCATTAATTCTTGTATATAATAATTCTCCAGGTAAAAGAGCCTGGAGAAGTTTATAAGTAAATATTACTCATAGGAGGATTGTTGCTACTCGATAGGACAGATGGAGCAACTTCTTTGTTATCTCTAATGACAACCTTCCATAGATCAGTGTTTACTTTAAACCACATCCATGCTTGTATGCCAGGAGAAGCATCAGCTCATATGTATAACAACTTGACACCTATGTGAACTGAAGTTTTCGCTGACCAAGAGCTTTACTCCATACTATGGGCACCAAATAAATTAAAAGGAGCCCTTCCCCTACTAAATTGGTTTGTTACAACTCATATAGAAAAATAAACAGTGTGATTTAATGAATTGTAGAGGAAAGAGAGGGTGGTCTCCTGAGGTAACTGACACAACACATGTAGGAATTAAAAAACACAACAAGTCTCAAATATATATTTTGAGGACCCTGTTATTTTCTATGGACCTGTACCTGTCCATAACCTTTCATTATCCCCTCAAAACACCATGGAGGAGATTTGCTAAAAGTTCTTGAGAGGAAAAGTGGAGGTGTTGCCCATAACAACCAATCAGATTCTAGCATTAGTTTCCTAGCATGCACTAGATAAATGATAGCTAGAACCTGATTGGTTGCTATGGGTAACACTTCCACTTTTCCTTTTTAGAGGTTTCAGTAAATCTAACCCCATCTCTTTACTACACCTCCTAGCAGTTTTTGTGAGTGTGTTTTAATCCATTCACATGATGCCCAGGAGTCATACAAAAATCTTCAGACCTGGCCTCCGGCCTTCCAGGTCTTTTAAACTTTTTCTTTCTTTTTCAGAAAATGTGTTGAAATATATCCTAAGAGGATAAAATATAAGTTAGTGTATTTAGTATGTTTAATATAAATGTGTTATAATTATATTTAGTGGTGGAAGAGAGCTGGTATATGGTGGCATCCCATAACGTCAATTCTCCTACTGCTTTGGTTGAAAAACTCCACTTACATTTCCCATACCACCACTTATAAATTTCACCTCCGACCACTGATTATATTACAGTATGTGTGATTATTAAACTTAAATTAAATCCACATTTAACAACCTCTACAAAGAAAACCATCTCTATTGTTATGTTTAATTCACCCATGACTGTAACACCAACTAGATAGATCATTGGCATACTTTGTCCATTTAAGTGAAGGAGGATTAGATGTTCTGTGATGTAGATAGTGATGCACTGATTTGTGAGACAATTGTTGACCATGAAAGCAGAGGGGAAATAAATTCTCCCAGAACCTTCTACATTTCTAACATCACTGCACATCTTCCACCATTATCACGTAGACTGATCATTGTCACGGTGCTGGCAGCTACCAGAAAAGAACCACTTGGCTGGGGTATGGTAGCTATCAGAGACATACCACGTCAGGCCAAGCTGCTTAGTCCTGAGAGGACTGGACATGTGGTGCAAACTGAAGACAAAGGATTAAAGAAGGTAGAATAGTGATGAACAAAGTCAAGGGAATGGAGAAGGTAAAATAGTGATGGGCGAAGTCAAAGTCAAGGGATTGGAGATGGAAGAATTGTGCGAGACGAAACTAAGGTTGAAGGATTGGAAAAGGTAGAATCGTTATGTACCTTCAAATAAAACAAGCTTTCTTTAATGCACAAGCAGAGTAATGCAAAACAAAACTTTACTTCTGCAACGGTTTGGTAGAACTGAGGGACTTTATAAAAGCTACAAACAGGGGAGATAAATTGTTCTGAATGACTTAACCTTTTCACTGAAGGGCTGACTGCAGGGTAAGGAAAGCAGTGAGGTTACAGCTAGATTGCTGATCTTAGCAGAGTGCTGGTTACAGGAATTGAGAGAAGGTGTTTTTAGCGGTCACTGTGAACTATTTTCTGACAGCTGTCATCTAGTGTTGTGAATCCTCAGAGTAATTGTGTTCTGACAGCTGTCATCTGGAGCTAGTGTTGGGAATCCTCACAATCATTCTCCACTTTCACTCAGTGAGGGCTGTGTCTGTCTGCGTTGTGGGAAACGGGAGGGAGAGTGTAACCAGTATATTTTTTTTCTAGATAAAATTAAACATTCCTGTGAAAAAAAAGTGCTAGATAAAACACTGTCGCTGTATACAAAAATGTTAATAAATAAATGTGAGGCAACGTCCAGGGTTGTTGTATGTTTTAAATGCCCCTGACTACATGACAACAAGTTGGTGAATTACACGGTCTTCTTCCACCTACCTGATCTCCTTCAGGTGAGCTAAGCTCATTATAAGTATTTTGATGTTCTTATATCCGACACTTAGATTCCTGCTCAGGTCCATATGTGTGATGGTTGAGCTATGTCCCAAAGAAGCCAGCTTGAGAACCTGTTCATCTCCCAGACCAGTTTCCTGGAGCCTGTGGGGAACATACACACAGATAACAGTATATACACGACATATCACTAGGCTGCTTTTGCTGCTTCTCCAAATTTCCCACCACCCTATATCCCATTGCTACAAAGCTCAACATCCTACCTTCATTTAATAAAAAAAAAAATTCTACTAGTACTTATAACAATATTTGATATATGATGACAGGAGACGATTACAAAAAATGTGGTAGTGATGAAACAAGGGGAAGCCTTAGCCACCCCTAAAATTCTGCCACCCAAGGCCTTGGCACAGATGCCCATCTACCAAGTCAAAATTACCTCATTCAGATGGGTACCTACACTAACAATTTATAATTTTATAAAATGGGACTTACCACATTTAGTGCTTCTAAATTACAACTTTATTCTCCTCTGCTTAATAATACCTATGGCTATATGGGTGGAGTGCTTAGCCAAAAAGAAGGCAACCAAATCTTTTAAAATATACAACATTTCAGAGGAGTTGTTCCGCACACCCTCATTTCTAAATACATTCAATGGTGTTACACTGCTGAGACTGAAAGTACAATAACAGTTCAAAATGCAGATGCAGTTTAGTTCTAGACTGTACACTGCTCAGGCTGTACACTGCTGTCTACACTGCTCAGACTGTACACTACTCAGGCTGTACACTGCTGTCTACACTGCTTAGACTGTACACTGCTCAGACTCTATACTGCTCAGGCTGTATAGAGTCTGTATATATACTGCTCAGGCTGTACACTTCTCAGACTGTACACTGCTCAGGCTGTACACTGCTGTCTACACTGCTCAGACTGTACACTACTCAGGCTGTACACTGCTGTCTACACTGCTTAGACTGTACACTTCTCAGACTGTACACTGCTCAGGCTGTATAGAGTCTGTATATATACTGCTCAGGCTGTACAGTTCTCAGACTGTACACTGCTCAGGCTGTATACTGCTCAGGCTGTATAGAGTCTGTATATATACTGCTCAGGCTGTACACTTCTCAGACTGTACACTGCTCAGGCTGTAGACTGCACTCACTTGTAAGTTTACATAGCATTTGTACAACTTTTGTAACATACTACTTCTCCTTAACAGGAATATTACAGTGTGATATTCTTGCATTTTACAATGACAATACTAATCCCAACACATTTATTTTTTTATCAAAAGAAATTTATAACATTGTAATATTGGGGTTTCTCTCCTTAGACTAATTTCTTTTGGATTGTAATGAAAATACAGTTTCCTCAGAGCAGTGGAAAATATTCCAGTTGCAATTTACGGCGTAAGCGAAAGTTCATGGGTTGCATGAGACACAACAGTGATAAGAATCTCATTGTCAGTTGATGCTGAAGATGAAATGTTAATATTGTTTTATGGGCTAGAGATTAGGTATCTCTGGCAAATCACCGAGCAGGAGACCAGCAATCTCTAGGAAATCACTGAGCAGGAGAACAGCAATCTCTAGGAAATCACTGAGCAGGAGAACAGCAATCTCTGGGAAATCACAGAGCAAGAGAACAGCAATCTCTAGGAAATCACCGAGCAGGAGAACAGCAATCTCTAGGAAATCACTGAGCAGGAGAACAGCAATCTCTGGCAAATCAACGAGCAGGAGAACAGCAATCTCTAGGAAATCACTGAGCAGGAGAACAGCAATCTCTAGCAAATCACAGAGCAGGAGAACAGCAATTTCTAGGAAATCACTGAGCAGGAGAACAGCAATCTCTAGGAAATCACTGAGCAGGAGAACAGCAATCTCTAGGAAATCACTGAGCCGGAGAACAGCAATTTCTAGGAAATCACTGAGCAGGAGAACAGCAATCTCTAGGAACTCACCGAGCGGGAGAACAGCAATCTCTAGGAAATCACCGAGCAGGAGAACAGCAATCTCTGGGAAATCACAGAGCAGGAGAACAGCAATCTCTGGCAAATCACCAAGCAGGATAACAGCAATCTCTAGCAAATCACCAAGCAGGATAACAGCAATCTCTAGGAAATCACCGAGCAGGAGAACAGCAATCTCTAGGAAATCACCGAGCAGGAGAACAGCAATCTCTAGGAACTCACTGAGCAGGAGAACAACAATCTCTGGCAAATCACCGAGCAGGAGAACAGCAATCTCTAGGAAATCACTGAGCAGGAGAACAGCAATCTCTAGGAAATCACACTATACTCACATTAATTCCTCTATCTTGCAGGTCGGACAGGACAGAGCTGTAATCAAATCATTGAAATAAGATCCAACCAGTTTGTTACCAGATAGGTCAAGTTTCCTCAGCGACTGGTTATGACGTATATTAGTTGCCAGGTGATAAACATCCATCTCTTGTAGGATATTACATTTCACACTGGAGAAGAAAAACAGTTGTACCCACAATTGTTATACACCCTTTATCCACAAGGTTCATGTAACCTACACTGAAAGGAGATACACAGAGCCTGATTCATTAAGGCGCAAGAAACCAGCGTATTGTGCAATTTTTCATGTAAAGTCCCAGCGGAACACACAGAAATAATAATAACAAAGTATTCAATTATTGTCATCTGTTTGTAATATAGTCATTAATGAAAAAACATTATAAAAAATGTTTTCATATTTTTCCCCTATGAAATACATTTATCAGGATGTTATTATGTCTATTGTACATAAAATTACTTTACATTGACCACGTGCATACTCCCTTTCCCCTCCCCCACTCCGACCATGAAAAAGTAGGCTGTCGATGGTGCCCTTTAAATTTGAAGATGTATCGGATGTTCTTGCGTTCACTGGTGTATAGTCCACCTCTAGATATGCGCAGTGCCATTTAATGCAAAATATGTCATGTATCAGCATTTATGTTCGTTAATGAATCTGGCCAACAATGTTTACACACACGTATCTCACGATTTTTACCTACAGGTTTCATTTGGTCCATGGCCTTAATTATGCACAACCTGTGCCCACAAAGGTCACAGACCTAACGCCCTGAAAGGCCACTTGTCCTCTCCCTACATGTGTCACTCACTTCCTCTGGACTTTCTCACACCGCATCTTTCTTTGTAATCATAATATAGTAACGGGACTCTCAATGTTATTCATAGTCTATACCTCTTCATCATACTTGACTTTCATCATTGTGTCACCTCTGACTTTATATGTAACAATAAATACATATATAAAATGCCTAACCCACACATATGCCAGTTTTGTACAAATCTGAAATACTCACCATAAATGTTCTATCCTGCATGTATAATCAAACAGCACTGAGACCACCTCAAAAAAGTACCTGCGTGTATATAAAACCAGTTTATATTTCACCTGGGAAGGCATTTCAGCTGCTGGGAGAGCATGAATAGAACAATCTATTGGGCTGTTGCAATGGAAGCTCACACTGAGGAGAGAAAGGAATGACACAAGAGTAGGTTGTTATACAGTACATTTGTCATCAGTTTAATATGGAGATTGTGTGTTCTACACAACAGATAGTCATCTAATAATTATTATCCTCTATTTATATAGCGCCAATATATTCCACAGTGCTGTACAATCGGGGAAAAACAAAGGGAAAAAGCATACACTGATTAACAAACCAGAGAGATATGAGACAGGATTGACATGCTTGTTTTGAGCAGTGGACCAGTCATTTGTGAACAAACTTTGTGTTTTGAACTAGTTACCCAGCTAGTTTGTATGTAGCACAGAGATAAATGGCATTAAAAATGAAGACAAATGACAGTATAGAGTCAATGTTGAAGATGCTGAGTAAATAAATCATCGATGGCAGGAGTACATGAAAGGGGATGGGGTTCTTTACTAAACTAAGGCTATAATACCAGGAGATGATAGGCATTCCAAAGTATATATGCAGCATGGGTAAACTGCTGGAGACAGAAGTGAGAGCTGGTGATAAGGGAGGATGATAGGTATGGGTCATTGACAGACCACAGAGCATGGATAGAGTGGTAAGTGGGGAGAACAGATATTTACAGGATTGTGGAGAGCTTTGGAAATGACAACAGGAACATAAATTACTGTTTTAGTGGTGTCATTAGTGAGGTAAGGGCACATGCAGGAGAGATTTGGAGACCACATGATTTGTAAGGAATTGAATGTGAGGAGTTAAGGACAGGCCAGAATCCAATATCACCCAAAGACAGATCATGGTGGTAGGGAATTCAATTATTAGGAAGGTAGATAGGACAATCTGTTACCGGGACTGTGCATGCTGAACAGTATGTTGTCTCCTGGGTACTCGGGTTCGACATATTGCAGATCGAGCAGACAGATTGTTGGGAGAGGCTGGAAATGACCCGGTGGTGTTGGTGCATGTTGGCACCAATGACCGAGTTAGAGGAAGATGGGGTGTACTAAAGAATGATTTCAGGAACTTGGGTCACAAACTTAAGGCAAGGACATCCAAGGTAGTATTTTCAGAAATACTACCTGTGCCATGAATGAGCCCAGGGAGGCAGCAAGAGATTAGGGAGGTTAATGCGTGGCTAAGAGATTGGTGTAGGAAGGACGGTTTTTGATTCCTAGAGCACTGGGCTGATTTTTCGGTCAGTTGCCATCTTTATTGTTGAGATGGATTGCACCCGAATGAGGAGGGGGCTGCTGTGCTAGAGGAGAGGATGGGTAGAAGATTGGAGGAGATTTTATACTAGGCTTTGCAGGGAGGGGCAAGCAATTATATATGGGATAGACATTAAGAGTAGTAAGGAGGAATTTAACAAGAGTCAAGGAGTTGAGAGGGGGGAGGGAAGGGAAGCATAGCTCATAAGCATAGGTCCTTGTTAAATCCAATAAGGAAATCAGTTATATCAATGCAAAAAGGAATAACGAAGAGAGGCAATAGATTTAAGTGTATGCCTCTAAATACAAGAAGCCTTACAGGTAAAATGAGGGAGTTAGAACTAGTAGCAATGAGTGAGCAATATGATATTATAGGTATAACTGAGACATATTGGGATGATACACATGACTGGGCAGTCAACTTGGAGGGCTATACTCTCAGGAGAGATAGGTTATATAAAAGGGGAGGAGGAGTATGTCTTTATATTAAGCCAGTGTTAAAACCAAGTGTACAGGAAGTTATTTACGAGAAAATTGGTGATAATATAGAGTCACTGTGGGTGGAAATATCCAGTGTAGGAAAAAAATCTCAGAGAGATTGCTGATAGGGATATGCTATAAACCGCCAGATATTAGTATGGTTAAGGAAGCCCAACTTCTACAGCAAACCGAAAAGTCTAGACAAGTGGGTCAAGTTTTAATTATGGAGGATTTTAATTATTTGGACATTGATTGGAGTACTGTGACTTGTGGTACAGCTTGGATCAACCGGTTTCTGATGACACTAAAATACCATTGCATGTCACAAACAGAGCAACCAACTAGAAACTGGACTATACTGGACCTTGTCATAACAAATAATGTAGACGTAATATCAGATATTCAAGTAAAGGAGCACTTGGGCAACAGAGGTCATAATATGGTCTCATTTGAAATTAGTTTCCAGAAGCAACAGTATAAGGGATCAACTAGGGCTTTAAACTTTAGAAAGGCAAATTTTAATATGCTAAGGAGTCTAAAAAGTGCACAGATTGCGACTCAGTTTTTGAAGGAAAAAATACAGAAGAAAGGTGGGCTGTTTTTAAAATGTTCTTGGAAACATACACATAGGGGGTATATTTACTAAACTGTGAGTTTGAAAAAGTGGGGATGTTGCCTATAGCAACCAATTAGAATCTAGTTATTATTTTCTTGAATGTACTAAATAAATGACAACTCGAATGTGATTGGTTGTTATAGGCAGCATCTCCACTTTTTCAAACCCGCAGTTTAGTAAATCTAGCCCTTATAAGTTCATTCCTTTTTGAAACAAATGTAAAACAATTAAGACTCAACCAAAGTGGCTAAATAAAAAGGTAAGAGAAAAAATAAAAAGGAAGAAGCATGCATTTAAATTGTTTAAGTCTGAAGGGACTGGGGAGTCCTTTCGTATCTACATGGATTGTAATAAAAAATGCAAAAAGAAAAGTAGATTTGCTAAATTAGAAAATGAAAAACAAGCTACAAATGAAAGTAAGACAAACCCTAAAAAGTTATTTATATAAATGGCAAAAGGATTAAAAAAAGACAATATATGACCCCCAAAAAGTGAGATGGCTGGATTGATTAATGATAAGAAGGAAAAAGCAGAGGTATTAAACATCTTTTTTTCTTCAGTATTTACTAGAGAGGAACAAATGGTAGGAACAATACATACAAATGGAAATGCAACCATTCCATTAATTAATAATTGGCTGACTAAGGAAGAAGTCCAAAGACGACTGAATAAAATTAAGATAAATAAAGCTCCAGGTCCAGATGACATTCACCCAAGGGTTCTTATGGAGCTAAACGCAAAAATAGCTAGACCGCTTTTCTTAATTTTCGTAGATTCATTTTCATCAGACTCAGTACCAAGGGACTGGTAATTAGCAGATTTGGTGCCATTGTTTAAAAAGGGAATGAGATCACAACCAGGGCATTATAGACCTGTAAGCCTGTCATCAATAGTGGGGAAACTATTGGAAGGTATATTAAGGGATAGTATTCAGGATTACTTGGTTCACAATAAGATTATTAGTGGAAATAAGCATGGATTTGAGAGGGATAGGTATTGTCAAACTAATCTAAATAGTTTCTACGAAAAAGTTGATGAGACCATAGTAGTAAAGTAGATGTGGTCGAGTTAGGTTTTGCAAAGGCCTTTGATACAATGCCACACAAGAGGTTGGTTTACAAATTAGGGGAACTAAGTCTAGGAAACATTTATACTTGGGTCAAAAACTAGTTGGAGAATGGGAAACAGAGAGTTGTGATAAATGGAACATTTTCTGATTGGTCAAAAGTTTTAAGTGGTGTACCTCAAGGTTCCGTGCTGGGGCCACTCCTTTTTAATATATTTATTAATGACCTTAGTGATGGTTTAGAGAGCAAAGTTTCCATTATTGCAGATGACACTAAACTTTGCATGGTATAAAAATCAGAGCAAGATGTAGTTTCTCTACAGAGGGATTTGAATAAACTGGAGGATTGGGCGGCCAAATGGAAGATGAAGTTTAACATAGATAAATGTAAGGTTATGCATTTACGAAACAAAAAAACAAGCACTGAATCTATAAATTAAATGGGATAAATTTAAAAGAGTTATAATGGAGAAGGATTTGGTAGTGCTTGTAGACAGTAGACTTGTGCTCAATGTCAAGCAGCAGCTGCAAGGGCTAATAAAGTATTGACATGCATAAAAAGGGCATTGATGCAAGGGAAGACTGTGTAATTTTGCCACTATATAATTTGTTGATAAGATCTTATTTTGAATATGCAGTACAGTTCTGGCCACCACTTTGTAAAAAAGACATTTTGGAATTAGAAGGTGTTCAGAGAAGAGTGACAAAATTGATAAAGGGTATGGAGTCATTAAGTTATGAGGAAAGGTTAGCCAGTTTAGGCATGTTTACTGTAGAAAAGAGGCGTCTAAGAGGGGATATGATTACTATGTACAAATACATTAAGGCTCAATATAGAGAACTTTCTTGTGAACTTTTTATCCCAAGGACCATACATAGGACACATGGTCATCCCTTAAGGTTAGAGGATAATAAGTTTCACAACCAGCAAAGGAAGGGGTTCTTTACAGTAAGGGCAGTCAAGATATGGAATTGACTGCCAGGAAAGCTTGTGATGGCAGATTCAATTGATATGTTTAGGAAAGGGTTAAGCACATTTTTAGCGGAAAAGTGTATCCAGGATTACGACCGTTAATTAAAATGATGAAGAATAATGGATTCAGGGAGAATTAGGACTGCAATATTAGGTCAGGAGGGATTTTTGCTGATTGAAACATATTGGCGGTTGCTTCATCTGGATTAATTATAAGTAACCAATTCTTGTCCAAACGCAAATGACTACGGGTTGAAGAGTGGAACGGGAGAGTGAAGGGTCGGATGCACATAGTCAATGTACAGTAAGGGTGTGACAAGTTCGAGCACACACACATCCATCCGATTCAAGCTCTGAGCATCTCTTAGGTACGTGTATTTTAGCCGTATAATTAGCATCAGCTACAGTGCACATGGAAGTGCCGACTGATAGTGATGACTGACACGTATGCTGCCAGAACATGTGTTTGCAAGTGAGAGCAATTGTAAACATGCATTTTATGTACAATATATATTATGACTATCCTGATTTATGTATTTCATGGAAAAAAATATTTTTTTTCTTAATGTATTTTTATTAATAATTATACTAGTAAGAAATATTAATTTATTTAACAGATTTTTTTTTTTTCATGCGTTCTGATGGGATTTAAAATTGCACATATGCAATGTGTATCCTGCAGTCTGTTCTGTCTGTCTACATACAGCATATAACATATAGCCAGAGTGTACTTATTGTTATGGCCACCAGTGCGACATAAACTTGTAGAACTAGCAAAAGAGGTCTGTCTTCACCTATAGTCGCCTTTCCCGTAGAGACTGGTTATGCTCACAGGTACTCGGATGCCCCCAGGACTTATACTCAGTGTAGTACAAGTTTATGGTCACACGGCAGCACTCAGGTACAGGAGGTAATACATGGAGTAGGGACAGGCCAGTGGTCTGCGGACTGGACAGAGATGATAATGTCTACCTGGCCTGACAGTGAGCCGGCGGAGATGTCTGGTACAAGCTGGGTCAGGACCACAGGCAAAGGTTCAGAATCCAGGGACAGGCTGAAGGTCAGGGTCACAGGCAAAGGTTCAGAGTCTGAGTACAGGCAGAAGGTCAGGGTCACAGGCAAAGGTTCAGAGTACAGGAAAAGGCAGAGGTCATACACAGGAAAGCAATCCAAGGTTAAACACCAACAAAACACAGAAGCAGGTAGCAAAACTGTAACAGAACGCTATTACGTGAATGCAATTAACGCCCAATTTTTTTAAAATGCAAATTGCGTTCACATTGCGTTCCAAAGTGAATGAGGCCCTGAATGAGAAGTCCAGAATGCACATAGCTCTGTTATTAGACAGTCATACTCACATTAAATTCTCTATCTTGTACGTTGAACAGTACAAAGTTGTAACCAGATAATGAAACCAAAATTCTGCCTCCATGTCTAGCGTTATATGGAGTTTCCTCTCTAAAAGTGGGTCATTTTCTGATGGACGTTGAAGAGAGCAAGATATCTGTGTAAATCCATAACCGCTGAAACTGGAGAAAAATAGAAAGAGCACATAGAATGATGAAGATAATATTACTAATCAAGTGATTAGCACACACTAATTTACTTGCGTCATATTTGTAGCAATACAATGAGTGACATTAATATTAAAAATAGTTGCTCAAACATATTTAACTTTTTTAAAAATAATTAGAAATTTATTTTAAAACAAAATTTTGGCAACATTTTTAATTCTCTTTGACAATTAATCAAATAGATAAATGTATGCACAGTGCAAAAACGCTTTGGATTGCAAGTTGTGAACACATTAATGATACTAGGGTCCTCGCTTATAGGGTCTATCTTTACAATTAATTAAAGATTAACTTTATTTATTTTGCCAACTATTGCTCAAACTTATCAAAGGGTGAAAACCAAACTTGCCAAGCTGAATGGAATCAGTCAAGTGTAGCGAGGGCAGCTACGTAAAGGACATTATGAGTCTGATTCTTCAGATGTACGTCCATTTTTGTGAAGTACCTTGCCTGAAATAGGTCTGTGGACCTTACGCCAATAAACACAAGTGCCTGCAATTCATGTATGAACGCAAATCATATGACTGCCTATGACATGAGATGTGTAATGGGGGAGGGAATGGGTTGGACCAATGTAGACAATGCACAATAAGGGAGTGCCGTGGGCGGTCAAAAATAAAATCTTTTTAAATCTAAAAACCAATGTTGGGAACCCTTACTGCTCTCACCAGGATATGCCAGCCTTCCAGATTTTATGGTGGCTCCTGGCAGAGAAGGCTTCCAGGCTAACAGCATGGTCTGCACCATGTTCTTTGAGAGACAATTAGCTTTTAGTATGCCAGCTTCAAAGTCCACCTCATTAAAACTGGCTGTGTTAAATGTTGATGCCAGAATCAGTCTTGAGAGCGAAGGTCTGGATGCAGTTGAAGAGTCAATGCAGGTGCATCCAGCATGAGGAACAGATTGGAGTGCCAGGACCTTATAGGTCTTCCTGGGCCATGAGGATTGCATGGACTCCTTCTCTTTTTATCTTCTTAAAGACCTTTGGGAGCATGGCCATTGGAGAGAAGAGGTAGGACTAGTGGGATGTCCCAAGGTACCACCATGGCATCTACGAACAATGCCCTGGAGTCTTTAGATCTGACACCATAGACATTCAGTTTGTAGTTGAGTTGATACACCATCAGAACGATGTGTGGCTATCCTCACCGATCCACTAGTTGTTTTAAAACGACCCGGTGGATTGATCACTCCCTTAGATGAATATCCTGACGAATTGCCCACCCTGGCCATGATGACCTGAAGATGTCTTTTGGCCCACCGCATGATGCAAGACATCTCCCTCATAGCCTGGGAGCTCCAGGTGACTCCTTGGTGATTCAGATATATAACAGCCATAACATTGCCTAAGTTGATCTTGACTGATTTTCCTAAAAGAGTGGCCCGGGCCTTGGTCAGTGCCTTTACTACTGACCTTTGCTCCAGCACATTATTAGTGAGCTTGGACTCCTCCAGCATCCAATGACCTTGGAAATGCTGTTCGAGGACAACTAACACCCAAGCCCTTAGGCTGGCATCCGCTGTGAGAAGGATCCAATAGCAGACGGTGAATGAACGTCCACTGGTGAGGTGGCTTCCCTTCGGACACCACCACAAGGACTGGCACACTCTGGGAACCATAGCAATGCATTGAGAGTTTAGCTGTAAGTAGGATCTGGTCTACTTTGTGATGTGTTCGTTCTGGAACTCCTTTGAGTGAAACTGGGCGAATTGGATTGCCTCAGAAGAGGAGACAATTTTGGCCAGGACTTTCATGCAAATGTGGACGAACACCTGATTTCTGATCAAGTGGGACTTCACCATATCTTGAAGGGATAAACAGCAGAAACATCCATTGTGTGAGGGTATCGAAGAATAACCCCCAAGAAAACCATTCTATGTGACAGTGCCAGGTTTGATTTTTGAAATTCAATATCCACCCATGTAACTCTAGAGTCCATCTCTGTTACATGTCTGAGGAGTAACGCCAGGGAATTCACCCTTATCAGAAAGTTGTGCAGGTATGGGAGCATAGTTATCCCCCTGGACCATAGTGACGCCATCATGATGGCCATGACCTTTGTTAAGATCCTCAAGGCCATACATAATCCAAAAGGAAGGGCCCTGAACTGGAAGTGCTGTGACTTCAAAGCAAATCGAAGGACAGGTGTCCTTCCCAGATAGGTATGGTCGGATAAGAATTCTTGATGTTCATGTATACCATGATCTCCCCTGCTCCATACTTTTAATTACAGACCTCAGCTACTTTAATTTTGAATTTGTCCACCTGTAAATAGATGTTCAAGGACTGGTCTGAAGGACCCCCCCTTGTTTCTATATATCTTTCCTTTTCCAGCACCGGAGGGATAACTCTGGAAGTCTGGAGACTCTGAATGGCCTCATTAAAGGCCCTTATTTTTTTAGGCTCTCTTGGTGGATCTGTGGTCAAAAATCTCCCTAAGGAGAACTTAAGGAGAACTTATGGGGTTTATCACAAAATCCCTGGAGACAATGCCCCTGCTGGGCACCTGGTCGCCTATGATTCCATCTCTGCTGGTTTCCTTGAGGTAACAAAAGATGAACTCTAGAGATGGCTTGGCTTCTGGATTTTCCTGGGGACAAAAGGATCAAAAGGAAGGCCACGCAGGGGCATTTGATGGGAGGAATTAGGTTTTTCTCCTGTGGCCACAGATATAAGTTTTTATAACTCTATCCCAAATAAAATCTCCCCCAAAGAAGGACTCTCCATTCGCAACCAGAGAGCAGCCAGCGCTGAGGCCGTGATCCTGGACCCTGGCAGGCCGGCATCAACGTTGAGCTCTCCTTTGTACTCTGTAGCATCACAGATGTGTTCCGAGAGTAAAAACAACTTGGACCTGGGTCTTTCAAACTGTAGACTCTCCTACAGCTTGTTAATCCACTTTTCCACGGCTTGAGCACAGCCCCTACTGTTGAAAAATTAGACGATTACCATTCTGACTGTGATGTCCTTCAGAGTAGCTTTCCCTGGAACAGGGATCATGGTGGATCTCTACATGCGTGCTACTGGTGCATCAACCTTGGGTGGACATTCCCACTTGTGTGTATCTATACTAGATAGAGGGTACGAAGACTGAAGCCTGCAAGATACCTGAAACCTGCTATATAGATGACCCCAGTACTCGCACAAAAGATCCTCCAAATAGGTAGAGGATGGAAAGGTGACTACCACATTCTTTTGGTGCTTGAATAGGGATGTAGGCTTCACTACTGGTTCCTCACTGTCCTGAAGGTTCACGCAATGTTGGACCGCCTTGATTATAGCCTTTACACCCTGAGAAGAAGTTGCATCTTTCTCCGCCACAGAGGATGACTCTGGGTCACTCCTGGGAAGAACAATCCAAGGTAGAGTCAATCCTGGAACATGAAGTCACTGATAGCGGGCATCTCTGGGATCTAGCAGTGGATGTAGAATCTCTGTTGCCACTCTTTAGAATTCATTTCTAAGATGATGACACCTCTGCCTATCCCTGAACAGTCTTGGCCATTTCCTGTGCCCATACTATTACTGTCGCAATACTTGGATCCACATCTGTGGGACCCTGAGAAGGGGGTTGGGGAAGTCCGACATCCTCAGATTCAGAAATAGTAGCGGAGGAGAAAGTGTCCTTGCTCTGCTGTCTACTGGTGGTTAATTGTTCGGTCGTGGCCTGAACCATGGAACCTTGTGCCCAGACCAGTTGCCCCACCTCTGGCAGGGCCCTTCTCTACCTCACAAGCTGGACACAAGGCTCCTTGGACAGTAGAAGCATTACCATTCAAAGACATAATGAAATGAGGGAGGGAAAATGCACAGAATATATGAGATTACAGATACAATATATATGGAAATGCTTTTCTTTGTGTACAATATTCTATATTAAATAGTAGACTCACATAGTAGTATTGAGGTTGGACACAATTGGTACTCGGGCACTGAGGTGCCAACACCTGAGAGAGGTGTTATGTCATCTCTAGCTTGAGGCTGAGCCCAGCTGCATTCTGCTAAGGATTCGGAAGGTCAGCAAACAGTGACCTGCTGAGTGTTGGAGGCAGGCCAGTGAAGACTGCTGATAATGGCATTAGTCACTAACGGTATAGAGGGGGAGGAGCTTACCATTAAAGCTTTAAAGTGCCAGAGCTCCTCACACCACGTCTATACCCAATTGTGACTCCGGTGTCCCTCATAGGATGCGAGAGAAAAATACATTTACTATACAATGTTTCCTATAGTTTATATGGATTTGTAACACTCACAAGAATCGCTCTATCTTGCATGTTGGACTTGAAAGAGCTGTCATCAAGGCACCAAAGTTAGATTCATCCAGTTTACTATCACATAGGTCAAAATTTCTGAGAGATTGGTTACTGTTTATTGCCGACACCAAGTGAGAACAAGAACTCCTTCTAAGGCCTTCGCTGCTTAAACTGAAAAACATAAGAACAAATATATACGATGCTCAGTCTATATCCAGAGGGATTAAAAAATGTATCGGTTAATAGGTAATGAAATTTAAATCTAACTCTGAACATCAGTATCTATATCATGCACTCAACATAAAAGTAATGAAACGCGCAAGTGTATGTTTTGTGGAGAGGTAGTTTGAGAGAGAAAACAGTCCTACATATTAAATAATAATATAAGAATGGACTATATGAAGTACTTAGTAATATGTTATGAGCTAACCACTCCATTTCTGTGCAAGAACAGAATTAATATTTTGTGACACTGTTTAATATAATTTCCGTATACTCGCCACTGAAGAAACCTTGTGTGTTTTGTGACATCATTTTAATGCACATTGCAAACCAGGTTATACCACTCAATGAATTTTAGTTAATTTCTATAATAAAAGTAAGTGATCTGGCAATATGCAATGCAAACATGTATCAAATATGTCTAAAATGTATTAGACTTTAAAAGGTTTTGGTGCTAATTAACAATAATAAATAAAGTATGTAATCAGAAAAACTCCTATATGCAGAATGGCAATAAATAAAAAATGCAGACTTACCATCATAATGACTGTGTAGATTGCCGACATGCTTGTGGCATATACCGAATAGTAGCAATGCCGGCAGTTTGTATTTACTACACTTAGCATATCTACTTGGAGTTTTGTGTATCTAAATCGGCAATGTCAACAGTCATTGCCGATGTAATGTAAAACTGTTTATGGTGTTCAGAATTTTATAAGTTTAGAGAGTAATTTAAGTTTTGTAATAAGACATAGGGGGGTAAATGTATGAACATGCGGGTTCTTAAACACCCGCGTGTTCAGCGTGTTCGGCGATTAAATTTCAAGCGGCGCTGCATTGTAAAGGGAAACTTCCCTTTACAATGCAGCGCCGCTTGAAATTTAATCGCCGAACACGATGAACACGTGGGTGTTGAAGAACCCGCATGTTCATACATTTACCCCAGGGAGTCCATCAGGTCCCAGAGTTCTAGAAGGCTTCTGGGAGCTAAGGGCAAGTTTCACCTCCTCCTCAGAGATGTCAACACATAGTGTTGCCTCTGCCGTTCTCTCCTTTTTTATGTTTAAGAGAAATCACTCTCTTTAAAATTTAAATTGATAAAACACATTTTCCCCTCTTTCAGTACATGTCTTTTATACCAATATGATGCCATCTGTAACACTTGAGTTGCAGAATGAATGGCCCACTAACCTTCGAACGGGCCACACATCACCCTTACGCTCATGACCAAAAATATTGGCACACGTGAAGTTTTTCCTATGATGTAATATTTCCTCCAGAAAGTTGATGAAATTAAAAACTATTTTTTGATTTGCAGTGGAATAAAGTACAAGACGAAAAACACAATTGCAAAGTCTTAGCTTATTCCACACAGAAATCCCCAAAAAATAGTAAGAAATTGGTTTCTATGGGCAACATCTCCACTTTTTCAAACCGGCAGTTTGGTAAGTTTACGCCCTGGTTAGTATACATAACTGTCACATTCCAACTTATCTTTCAATCTTATATAGGTCAGTTTCACTTACTGCATATCCTCTATGCTGCAGTCTGTGCTTGACAATGCTCGCATTAACTCACTGAAGTGAGGACCCTCCACTTTGTTATCAGACAGGTCAAGCTTCTTCAGGAAATTATTTTCACTTATTAGCAATGACAACGATGAGGTTGATTTGTCTGTCAGACCAGCATTACACAACCTAGAAGGTAAATGAAAAATGTTACAGAACCTTGTCACAACAAAAAAGAAATCCCCAAAAATTATATTTAAATATCTGTTCATGGGCCATTGATTACCTTACCAACAAATCAATGCAACTGAATGTACATGCAATAAATATGCTTTCTGTAAATGCATACTGTATATACACATATGTAACATTCATGGGTCTGACCAGTGCATTAGATAATAAAGCATTGACTCAAAGTAATGCACTGTAAATAACATTATCCACAAGTCTGTTCTTCTAAATTGGTATGGTGTATTTGAATATAGTCACTACTAGAAGAATAGACTTTGCTCTAGCGGGGAATGGAGTTCCCCGCATGGGAAATGTTTTGAAATGGCAGTGGATCTTGTGACCAGGTCAAAGTTGTATGAATGGATGAAGTTGTTGAGGCCTTTGAAGGTGAGTAGCTTCAATTGAATTCTGAAGATAATGGGCAGCCGGTGTAGAGATTTGCATAATGGTGCAGGGGATGTGGAGTGGCGAGAGTGGAAGATCAGTCTCGCCATAGCATTTAGGACTGATTGTAGAGTGGAAAGATAACTGGCAAGAAGGCCAGAAAGCAGTAGCTTGTAGATAAGGTGGGAAATAATGAGAGAGTAGATAAGGGTTTAGATCATGTCTTGAGTGAGAAAGAGCATATATTGCCAATATTTGAAAGGAGGAAGCACAAGAGACTGAATGTGTGTAGTGAAGCTGAGGGCCGAGTTGAGGTTAAGACCAAGGCACCAAGTTTGGCGATAAGGGGAGAGTTTGATTTTGTAACCGTGAGGGAGACTAGATCAAGATTACTGACACATGGGAGGGACATGATGAGCTCCGTTTTTGACACGTTGAGCTTTAGGTAGTATTGGGAAACACAGTGGTGATGGCAGAGGGGCAGTCGGACATATCAGAAAGAAAAGGTTGGAAAGTGGAGGGCTGAGAACAGAGCCTTGAGAGGCCCCAACAGATAAAGGAAGTGGAGTAGGGAATGTGATAGTAGTAGAAACATTGAAAGAGTATTCAGAAGGGCTGGAGGTGAAACAAGATAGAACAATGATGTAAAGACCAAGGAAGTGTAGAGTGTCGAGAAGAAGAGGGTGGTTGACATTGAAAGTGGCAGAGAGGTCAAGGAGGATGAGTAAGGAGAAGTGACCCCTTGTCAAGCCACAAGTAGTTCATGGGTTAACTTTAGTGAGGGAAGTCTCAGTAAAATGTAGAAAGAGTAAGTCCAGTTGCAGACGATTTAGAAGAGTGTAGGTGGTGGTAGACAAGCTGCCCGAGTAGATTTGGACACAAACGGGAGGAGCAAAATGGGGCAGTAGCTGGAGAGAGAGGTTTCTTGAGGATAGGAGAGATAAGTGCATGTTTGAAGATGGAAAGGAAAGAGCCAGTGAAGAGATACAGGTTGAAGAAGTGAGCTGGTTGAATGCAACCATTATGGGAGAGGGAGTGGAGGAGTTTGGAGGGAATTGGGCCGAGGGGACAGATAAAAGGGGATGAGGAAGAGAAGAGTGTAATTACCTTGTCCTCAGTAACAGGAGACCAAGGACTGAAGGTGGGTAGGTGAGTGAAGGAGAAGGTGATTGTGGGTTGATTGATTTGGCAAGGTGGGTAGGTGAGTGAAGGAGAAGGTGATTGATGGATAGTGATTAATGGATAGTGTCAATTTTGCCTTTGAAGTAGGTGGCATAGTCATGAGCAGTGAGGAAAAAAGGGAGGGTGGTGGGCAGAAAAATCAGTTGATGGTGGCAAAGAGGTGACAAGGTGTGGTAGACTGGGTAAAAATTATGGATTTAAAGTAGGTTTGCTTGGTGTGGGAGGGCAATATTAGTAAGAAGGCAGGATTTTAGTGGGGGATGTCAGCAGGGGAGCAAGTCTCCATGTGTGTACAAATGTCGGTGTCAGTGGGGGGTGCAGGAGACAAGGTGAGGTTGAAGGAAAGGAGTCTGTCAGCGAGCATGCAGGCCAGTTTGGAGAAGATAGATACAGTGCAGAGATGGGAGATCACAAGATTGTGGCAGTGTCCATCATGATGGACATTCTAAATATATATCTGACAGAGAGCCAGGCACTAACAATTGGTTGAGCAGCCATAATGGCCAATATAAGGCCAGCATAAGAGTTCAGTAAACATGATGAATTATTTGAAACTGATTTATATATTGTGAAGAAACCGGGTTTATCTGTCTGGCCCAGTTCTACCCACTTCACGCTGGCTGGCCACCTACGGGTGCCTTACTGTGCCAGGGAAGTCTACCCAGTACCTACTAGGCTTCTCAGTCACTCAGGCAAATGCACTTAGAAAGTAAAGCAATACAATTATTGTAATAAAAACAATCACTAGATTATTATATACACACAGTAAATAAATGCCAGGCAGGTTTACCACATTATCTGTCCCTTACCCCACTAGCTTAAGGAGTTAAGTCACCTGGCTGTCCTGACTTGAAGACCCATGGATCTGCCGTTGTATTTTACTTGTAGAGAACGGCAACTCTAAAACTAACCAGACTGCAGCTTCCAGAATAAATATATCCTCTGGAGTGGCTTCTTATATCAAGGGACTAATTTCCACAGTGGTTTTCCTTCCCTGGCCATAACCCTGGGTCTATCCTTCTTAAACATTGGTGGGTGCTGAATCAGGGGGTTGGAGGGGGAATGGGGATGAGCTGTACTTCCACAAAAGGTCCCCTGCTGGGCTCTAGACATAATGTCTGAGCTAGTCATGTTGAGAACAATGGATACAAATTGACCTTCCCCCTCACCTGTATCCTGCAACCTGATCCTTGCCTATAACCCACCTGGCTTCACTTTATAGTGACTAACAGCTTCCATGCAATATAAGCAAGATACAATAAACAATATACATATTTACAATGAGCTACATGTAATTAGACACTACAGTGGTATTCTGTTGAGCTGGGGAACAAAAGCAAGGGCTAAAAGAAAAGTACATGCAATAATCCACATTTTGTTAGGGTGATATTAATACCTCATTTCACCGCACATATGTTGTGAGAAAATTAAGCCCACAGTCCAAAGCCGTTTGATACAAAATGATGCTCCGAGAAGCCCCAAACAGAAAAACAGTGTATGGGGGCCTAGAAAGGGTGGAGCGGCCTTGCAACACCGTCCCACCTATAGGTTGAAGCAATTGTAAAGTTGGAGCCCTACAGCTGCAATCCCTATATACTATGCTGGCCCAGTGTATCTTCCCCCTCCTTGTAAGTACATAAACACCAGTATGGTTTCTTGAGCAACTATCTGAGGTGGGACCAGGTCCCACTTCTTTCATCCCCCGCACGTAATGTGGAATATGTTGTAATTTAATGTCTAGTGCTCCGACGTATTAATGGTCGAATGAATTAAACTATCAAAATTGACCCTAGTCCCTCTCTCTCTGTCTGTCTGTCTGTGTGTATGTTAGGGTGATGATGATGATGATGATGATTAAATCATTGCTTAATGCACATATGTTTCTAAAATCTTTAAAAGTAGATGTGACACCCACCCTGGTGATCCAGTGTGGATGCGGTGGATCCTGTTTGGGCTGCATTCTCATATTCCGAGTGCTGGAAATGGGTGAAGGCAATGCTGTGAGACCCCAGAGTATCTCTGGGCAGGGTTCACTTGCAGGCATTCGGACTATGATATCAGGTGTTCTCTATTTAAACCTGCTCAGACTATTTTCTGGTTGTGTGAACAGTGTTGTGTTTAGCATTATTGTGACTGACCTTCTGGTACTGACCCAGTTTGTTCTTGATTCTGATTATTTTTTTTATGATCTGACCACAGCTTGTTATACCTTTCTCCACCAATTCTTCCTCCACTCACACTGGCCAGCATATTAACTATGATTCCTCTACTGCTAGATCGAGAGGGTGAAACCAGTGGATTCCTTGCAGCTGAAGTCAAAGATATATTGTGCTATACCATACCAAACCAACACTTCTACTACTACTTTGATTGTTAAGCTGTATAATTACATCTCTTACATCGCCCAAACCACCACTTGTACATTTACACTTCCCTGCAGTGAAACTTATCTCTGCTTTACGGGGTTCTCTGATGAAATTGTGAGGTCACATTTGACTCTGCACCTCAGATCTAATCAGAACCCATCACTAACAGCATAGTGGGATCATATTCAGGACACATTGTGACAACAGATACACATTATGCTATCTATAAAGCATATTTATTATGTGTGTGCCTTCAGATGTTATTAGTTGGGCAAATATGTTTTGTTAATTAAAAAAAACACACTTAAAATGTATCTATTATTCTTACTTTAATTCCTCTATCCGGCATGTTGGACTGGACAGAGTTGTCACCAAGTCACAGAAGTGAGGACCTTCAAGCTGATTACCAGACAGATCAAGTGTCCTCAGGAACTTGTTACTTTTCACTGCTGAGGCCAACAGAGGACATGAACTGTCGGTGAGGTCATTATTGCACAACCTGCAGAAGGAAATAAAAGAAACAACTATATATAATAAGACTTTTTGCAGCACTACGGGCCTGATTCATGTTTAGACGCACGTCCCTTTGTCTCGTGTATGTTGCATGATTCCGCACTCCACATGAACAGAAACTAACATTACGTGTATGGGTGCAATTGTATGCAATTCACGTCCCAGTGCAAATAACACGACTGCCTACAACTTGAGAGGCGGAACGGGGGAGCCAATGGGCGGACTAATGTAGGCACCCACTACAGGTCAGGTGTAAGTGCCGACTCATCATCATCACCACTATTTATTTATCTAGCGCCACCAGTTCCACAGCGCTGCACAGATAATATATTTGTCATTCACATCAGTCCTGCCCCACGTCAGTAGCCAATTAACAAACCAGTAAGTTTTTGAAGTGTGGGAGGAAACTGGAGCACCCGTAGGAAACAACGCGCAAACACGGGGAGAACATACAAACTCCACACAGATAAGGCCATGGTCAGGAATCAAACTCATTCGGGAATCAAACTCAGAAGTGCTAACCACTGAGCCACTGTGCTAATAGTGATGACTGATACGGCATAGTGTTTGAATCAAAAATTGCACTTATGTGTGCCAGAAGCTATCACACAACAACCGTATGCAACTAAGATATGGCTGGGGGTCATTGGATCAATTCTGACCTGGGCCTTACCTGTGTGGAGCTTGTGGGCATATTTCAAGTCTGATTGCATCTGTGTTAACACGCCCTTACTGTACATGGATTACGATAGTCCTTTCCCGCGTATAAAGTCGTAAGGGGTTGTATGTGCCAGGTGCGTGCGGAAATTAATTACCTGCAATTGAGCTTATTGACATAAAGTCCATATCTGGGCATGCCCAGTGCAGAATCATGCAGGATACACTACGCTAACGTAATGTTTGAGTTTATTTATGATTGTGATTTATTCTGAGATGCATTTACATAGAGATTCTTATTTTAAGTTAAAAAAATACATGATCCTTCATGCCAGTTAATAAGAAGGTGTGTGCAATTGTTCATTTAATTATGCTCATTAACACTTTAGGTTGCCACTAGTGCCTGTTTTTGTTGTATGTTTGTTTTGAGCACATAAAACAATCATATCATGTGTTCCATATGTGATATCTAGCACTTATATAATTTGGAGCCATGGTGTATTGTTTTGCTTGTCGTTGTAGTCTATATAATGTATGTATTTTTTCCATCTGCACATTGCCTTAGTGGTGCGCCATTCCACCTGCCAACAGTGGGGTCATGAATTTGAATCATGGGTCACGGCCGTATCTAGGAGTACGCTAGGATTTGTTTTGTTCATACCGAGTATTGTACTGTCTATGTTTATTTTTTCTTGTGAATTATTTGCCATTGAATTAGCATAAACATTTATTCCAAAAACAAAATCATAGGTGACACATCCTTCATGTTGGAGAATAAGAATGTGTTTGCAAATCTTATTGTGTCTCATTAAATCTTGATGTTACCACTAGTGCCTCTGTTTGGTTGTATGTTTGCTAGGAGCACTGTCTAGCAACTATAGCACTTGCAGCCATGGTGCTTGTCGTTCAAGTCTAAATAATGAATGCATTTTTCCATCTGCACGTTATCATAGTGGTTAGCCATTCCACCTGCCAACAGTAGGGTCATGAGTTCGAATCCTGTATCTGTGTGGAGTTTGAATATTCTCCCCATATCTCTGTGGGTTTCCTCCTATGTGTTGCTTATAATAGGTTACTCTAGGATTTTCCTCATCATTTGTTCATACTGAGTATTGTAACACCTGTGTTTATTTATGCTTGTGATTTCTTAGCTCTTGAAGTCACATTCAACATTTGTTACCAAAGCAAACATTACTGGTTACACATCTTTCTTGTCGGAGAATACGAATGTGTGTGTGTAAATCTTATTGTTATTGTTTCTCACTAACACTAGAGGTTGCCAACACAGTACCTGTGGTGTTGTGCTTTTTGTGTTTGGTGCACTAATATGTGTTCCATATGTTATATTTAGAAGCTATAGCATTTGCAGCCATGGTGTATTGTTGTGCTTGTCATTGTAGTCTATATAATGTATGTATTTTTTCCCTCTGCGCGTTGCCTTAGTGGTTAGTCATTCCACCTGCCAATAGTGGGGTCATAAGTTCGATTCATGACCCATGTCGGGGAATATTCCAAAATGTTTTATTTGTGTGGAGCTACAACAGAGACAAGCAGCTGAGCAAAATAAAGTTAATCCAAACAAATAGAAAATATCCACAGATAAGAGATACACAGCCAAGCCAAGGCAAAAATAACATGCAATAAAGCATGTGAAAAAGTATGCCACAGCCAAATAAAACCACATTTTAAAATAGAGATACATTATTATGACTCACAACATATTGCACACAGTTTAGACATCCAGATAAAAGTAAAAAAAACTCATAAGTCACCCCAAAAATCTGCAGAATCCCCAAAAAGGACAAACAAGTCTAACTATTATTATCATTGCTATTATTATTACTGTTATTATATTATACATTAACCACTTTACATTGCAATTGATTAAAACTGTGTATCTAGCATGGATTTTGGGGTAAAATAGTAAATTGTATAATCATTGATATTAATAAAAAAACAAATTACAGTGATTTGTTATGAGAGAAGTGCATGCAGGTGTATGTTGTGTATATTTAGTTGTGATTAATGTTATTTTAAGTAAACTATGGTTTTTCAACAGTAGTGTTGTGGCTTATTCGGCTTTTGGACTTAAACATGACCCCGAGCTTCCTCAAGTGATAAGCAAGACTTTAAGGAAAACTCTAAGTACTGCTTCTTATCTATCCGACGGATCTGGAGGTAAACGCCTACTCTTCTTAATACACTACGATCTCCGTCCATTCCTCGCCCCTTTCCCCACCCTTATTTCTTAAGAGGTTGGAGAGCTTCTTAAGAGCAGTTAAGAACGTTTGCGGTCTTAACTTAAGACCGTGACTCATTTCAGTGACGTATTTTCTTACTTATCTCCCTGTTCTGGGCATGAGCAGAGTGATTATCCATATGATCCGCACAAAATCGGCAGATAAGACTGCTAATGAATCAGGCCCATTATTTACATCTGACAACTGCACCGTTTAGAGTGCAATATTTACTATGTGTTCATTGGCCATCTTTATAGGAACTGTGTCCCCAGCATTATTTTCAGATTATTTATCAGCGTTATATATATATATATATATTGTGTTTTGCATATGCATTCTGGTTTTTGTTACATTTCTTTTTCTTTTCTCTTGATTTATATTTTTATTTTTTATTTTGTTCTTGATTTATTTTCTTTCACTACATTATTACTATTCGAATACTCTGGCACCTTATCTGCAGGCATTGTATTTGATTATAAATTTAGTTATGAGTTTTGGCCAGAAGGTACAAAGCTTTTGTGCATAATAAATGTGTATACTGTCTATGTACAATTGTTGATGGGAATAAATGTCCCTCATATACACAACTTTCTGCCTAGTATACTATATCACCGTCCCCTGGCCACCTCCACGACCTTTTGCCCCTTGGAGATTTTCTTCTTTTTTTGTACAATTACTTTAGGACTAGTGGTTTTCTATTACCTCCATTTGGCTGCATTTCCTATCCCCCCATTCCCTACATAAGGGAGCGCAGATAAAGTCTCTTCTTATCTATAAGCAAGTATTGCATGTTAATTAAAAATGCATCATTACTTGTTTCTAGGCACTTAGATAATTATACTTGCAAAATATGAATAATATGGACTGCTTGCTTCTTTTCCACATCCATCCTAATTCTTACCTGAGGTCTACGACAGTATGTAGATTTGGAGCAAGTCTCTCCAATCCTTCGTTTGCAATAAGACATCTGCTTAAATTGAGCTCTTCTGTCTTTCTGCAGGATTCAAGGATAAACGACAACACTGTGCAATCAAGAGGCGATAGATGGAAACCAGTAAAATCTAATTTTCTCTTTGATCCAGGAATTTCTAATCCAAGAGCCTTATTTTTAGATTCAAAGAAATAGGTAAGTAAATTCAGAGCCTTCCTTTTGTCCCATGTATTTGAATTTAGATGATCTAATTCGGGAAGACGTGATTGAAGCCATTTGATGACCTGTTCGGATGATTGACTGCTGAATTGTCCTAGATAAGGTTTCAAAACAGCTTTTGTGGAGACATCCGAGAGACCACAAAGAAAACGAACAAATACTTCACCACGACAGTCTTTAAAAGATTGGGATTTCGCTAGAGATTTTTGCAGCTTTTCAGGACAATAATCAAGATAATGGACCAATGCTGCAAAAAACTCCTGGAGGGTGAGATGTAAGAAGGTGAAGGTCACATTAGGAGGTTGATCAGATTCCATCATAAAACTTGACAAGAGTTGGGAAGCACTGTCCACTTTGAATGATCCCAAATCTCGTTCATCAAATACAATAAAGTGATTCATTACTCCATGTTCCGCCATCCACCCAATAGATGTCATCAGTTCCCGGGCACCATTTTTATCCAGGCTGTGATTGGACAGAATGTTGGCAATGAAAGTCACAAAGAGTTGAGTCACTGTTTTGGGCAATATTAACACCAGTTGATCAGTGTTTGTTGGTTGGACTTTGTAGTAACTTGCTAATACTGTACAAATGATCCAACAGTAGGATGGGATATAACAGAATGTGTATAGCGTTTCATTCTCCTGCACGTAATGAAACGCCTTCTCTGATATTATCTTATTTTTGAAGAAATTTTCAAAGTACGTTTGTCTTTCCCAAAGGAAGAATCCCATGATCTCGGTTATTCGCTGGAAAACATCAGTATTAATTGTTGCCAAATTGGTTGGACGACTGGTCATTAACACAGAGCAACCCTTGAGAAGAGATTGTTTCAATAAGCAACCCACAATCATGATTGGATCTTCTACCTGTTTTGAATTGCTGCAAACCTTGTTTGAACTGAAATCCATTTGGCGAGTACTTTCATCTAAGCCATCAAATATAAAGAGTAGCTTTGCTGGATCCCCTAAGATGTTTCCAAGCTGTCTCTGTAGATATGGATATTGTTGAAGGATCATTGTCTCCAAGCTGACCTTATCCAGTCTGTTTAGTTCCCGGAATTTGAAGAAGAAGACAAAAGCAAATCTCTGGTAGAGTTTTCCAGTCACCCAGTCATAGACAAACTTCTGCATCAGTGTGGTCTTCCCTATTCCCGGTACTCCGCTCACCATTACACTACATGGCACACATTGTGCTTCATGACACCAGTGGAACAGCCTGTTGAAGTAAAGATGTTTCAGCTCATCTCGTGGTTTCTTTAAATAACGTTCATGTTTCTCCCCTGTCTCCACGAGCTCATTTTGAGAACGCTGTCTGAAGTGATCAGTAGATACAACAATCAATTTCACAAAACGTTCAGAAATATAGAAGTGTTGCACTTCCTGGGTAGATCCCGGAGGTTTGTTCTCCACGAGATTCTGAGTTTTCTTCAGCAAGTGTTGCTTATGTTCTTTCTGAGATTCTGGAGAAGTTTGGTAAGAAAGGAGACATGTGTAATTGGTTTTGGGTTAGTACATTATTTCAATTAGATATGTTTTATGACTTTGTAAAGTAGCCTCTAAACATTATTCATATAGTTGTACCTGCAAAATAGCTAATTGCTTACATTCTGTGAAGGTTTCTGAGAATATTAAGATGTGTTCCCTCATGTTAAAGTACATGTTGTCACGATCGTCTGAATTTCTTGATCCGATTCGGGACCCTTGGGACTAGCTGGAGCAGGAGTGAAACAGAACTTAGCAGCCTGGATGAACTTCTTGCTCATGTTCGTGCTGATTGTAGAATATAGCAGGGGAATTAGCAGTCTGGAAATGTAGACAGGAACACTGCACTTGTAATGCAGTCAGGAACACTGCACTTGTAATGCAGTCAGGAACACTGCACTTGTAATGCAGTCAGGAACACTGCACTTGTAATGCAGTCAGGAACACTGCACTTAGGAGTGCAGACAGGATTACTGCACTTGTAATGCAGTCAGGAACACTGCACTTGTAATGCAGTCAGGAACACTGCACTTGTAATGCAGTCAGGAACACTGCACTTAGGAGTGCAGACAGGATTACTGCACTTGTAATGCAGTCAGGAACACTGCACTTGTAATGCAGTCAGGAACACTGCACTTGTAATGCAGTCAGGAACACTGGAGCCAAGAACTATCCTCTGGAGAGAAGTGTGTTGTTCTGGCAATGAACAGATCACAGCAGCAGGTTTAAATAGGATGTCCCAAACAACTATTGGCTGATCAGTTCATGTGATCACAGCTTCTGAATCTGGTTGGTTTGGAATGATCACCTGACTGCATCCAAGATGGCCGCGCCCATGCTGCAGGACAGACAGTATGTGTTTGTTTACAAATGAAGGTGTGGAGAACGGGAATGCTGCAGATGACCAGAAGGGACCCAGGTAGCCGTGATATGACAGCGGCGGATGAGGTAAGTGCGGCTAAGATCCCGATTTGTGACAGTACCCCCTCCCTTACGAGTGGCCACTGGACACTTAGATTGGGGCTTAGTTGGAAACTTGCGGTGAAATTTTTTGATGAGAGATGGAGCGTGAACATCAGAAGCTTTGATCCAGGCCCTCTCTTCTGGACCATAGCCTTTCCAGTCGACTAGATATTGTAAGGTTTTATGTCGAAACCGAGAGTCCAAGATCTCTTTAATTTCATATTCGTCACCATGTTCAGTCTGCACTTCAGGAGAAACCAGTTTGGGTGTATAAAACCGATTTAGCACCAGTGGTTTCAAGAGAGAGATATGGAAGGTGTTGGGTACCCTGAGGTAAGATGGTAGATGTAATTTGTAGGACACTGGATTGATGACTCGGGAGATGTTAAACGGTCCAATAAAGCGAGGAGCGAATTTCATAGATGGAACTCTGAGGCGTAGATTGCGAGTAGACAGCCAGACTCTGTCTCCGGGTTTCAAGCTTGGAATGGCTCGTCGCTTTTTGTCGGCCTGAATTTTGTAGCGTTGGGACGCTTTAAGTAGAGATTCCCGTACCTGGCGCCAGTGGCCTGAAAAATTCTTTAGGAAAACTTCAGAGGCAGGTACTGAGGCTGTAGGAAGTGGAGTAAACAAAGGTACCCTGGGGTGTAGGCCATAGACCGTATGAAATGGAGTGGAAGCAGAGGATTCGTGATAATGATTATTATGAGCAAATTCTGCCCAAGGAAGCAGATCTACCCAGTCGTCTTGAGAAGAGGATATGTACAAACGGAGAAATGTTTCTAGGTCTTGATTAACTCTTTCCGTTTGCCCGTTGGATTGGGGATGATAGGCCGAAGAGAAGTTTAGTTTGATCTGTAGTGCTTGGCACAAGGATCTCCAGAATTTCACCACAAACTGAACTCCTCTATCTGAGACGATTTCTTCAGGACACCCATGCAAACGGAAGATCTCCTTTATAAATTGCTGAGCCAGGATAGGTGCTGATGGGAGTCCACGGAGAGGAACAAAATGCGCCATTTTAGAGAATCGGTCAACGATGACCCAGATGGTATTGAAATTATTAGAATTGGGCAAATCGGAAACAAAGTCCATAGAAATATGGGTCCAGGGTTTGGTGGGAATAGGCAGAGGCAAAAGTTGACCAGCTGAAGATTGTCTTGAACTTTTATGTTGGGCACAGCTGCCACATGCGGAAACAAATTGCTGAACATCCTGATGAAGCGTAGGCCACCAGTAGCTTCTCAATATGAAAGATTGAGTTTTGCGGATGCCAGCATGACCGGCAAATCTGGAACAATGTGCCCATTGGAGCAATTTTTTCCGCAGATTCTCAGGAACAAAAGTTTTCCCCTGGGGAGGTGTATTGTCAGGTCTACTGACTGCGATGCTGAGTGGGCTGATAATAGGCCGTGGATCCACAATGATGGAATCTTCTTCTTTTACCATAGAACGTGACAGAGCATCGGCCTTGCGATTTTTGGAACCGGGACGGAAGGTGACATGGATATCAAATCGAGAAAAGAATAGTGCCCATCGGGCCTGACGTGGATTCATGCACTGTGCAGTTTTAAGGTAGAGCAGATTCTTGTGATCCGTGTATATTGTGACAGGATAACGAGCTCCCTCAAGTAAATGTCTCCACTCTTCAAGTGCCAATTTGATGGCAAGCAGCTCTTTGTCCCCTATGGCATAATTTCGTTCAGCTGGTAAAAATTTTCGGGAGAAGAACCCGCAGGGATGCCATTGCTCATCAGCTGGTTTTTGGGAGAGAACTGCCCCTACTCCGACAGATGAGGCATCAACTTCCAAGTAGAATGGACAGGTTAAATCTGGTTGCCTCAGTATGGGAGCAGAAATAAATGCTTGTTTCAGAAGTTGAAAAGCAGATTGGGCTTCTTCAGACCACTTGGCAGGATTAGCTCCTTTTTTGGTGAGGGCGGTGAGTGGTGCTACTACAGTAGAGTAGACACGAATAAATTTTCGATAGTAGTTAGCAAATCCCAGAAATCGCTGTACTGCCTTTAGTGTAGATAGTTGAGGCCAGTTAAGAATAGCCTGCACCTTCTCTGGGTCCATACGGAGACCGGTGCCCGAGATGATATACCCCAAGAATGGAATGGATTCAACTTCGAAGGTGCATTTTTCAAGCTTGCAATACAGTTTATTCCTTCTGAGACGGCTGAGGACCTCTTTAACATGTCTGCGATGGGACTGGATATCAGAGGAGAAAACGAGGATATCGTCCAAATATACCACAATAGTATGGTACAGTAAGTCCCGAAAGATTTCGTTTATGAAATTCTGAAAAACCGCTGGAGCATTGCTCAGACCGAATGGCATGACAAGATATTCGTAGTGCCCATCCCTGGTGTTAAAGGCGGTTTTCCATTCATCGCCACGCCTGATACGGATCAAATTGTAGGCCCCGCGGAGATCCAACTTCGTAAATATTTGCGCACCTTTGACTCTGTCAAATAACTCTGTGATGAGGGGCAGAGGATACCGGTTCTTGATGGTAATGTCGTTGAGACCTCGGTAATCGATGCAGGGACGTAATCCACCATCTTTTTTTTTACAAAAAAGAACCCGGCTCCTGCCGGTGAAGAGGATGGGCGAATAAAGCCCCTTTCCAAGTTCTCTTTTACATATTCAGACATAGATTTTGTCTCAGGGATAGAAAGAGGGTAGACTCTGCCACGCGGTGGGGTTTTACCCGGAACAAGATCAATGGGACAGTCCCAATCCCGATGAGGTGGTAGAGTTTCAGCGGCCTGCTTACTGAAAACGTCTGTGAACTCTTGGTAGGCAGAAGGAACTGGCAAAACTTCCTTATCAGAGGTGGAGCAATGTGGAAGAACACGTTGTAAACAGGACCCGAAACAAGTTGGAGCCCACGCCAGGATTTGTGGAGTCGACCAGTCAATATGGGGGTTATGCGTTTGAAGCCATGGAAACCCGAGAACCACAGGGCTAGTGGCTTCTGGGATGACCAAAAAGGTAAGAGACTCGGAATGCAGAACTCCTATTTGGAGCGTCACTGGAGAAGTCTGATGCGTAATGGTACCCCCTGGAATACGGCTACCGTCAACCGCAGAGAGAAAGATGGTCACTGGAATTTTCTCTAGTGGAATGGCTAGTTCAGCAGCTAATCTGGCAGACATGAAATTCCCAGCTGCTCCAGAATCCAGCAGGGCTGAAATGTATTGGGAGCCTTGAGCGTGTTTCAGAGTGACTGGGATAATACAGTCCTTGCCTTGTGGGGAGCGAAGAGCCACTCCTAGGCTCACTTCCTCATTGTCAGCTAGGAGGTTGTGTTTACCCGGCTTACGAGGACAATGATGTAACAGATGTCCGGAACTGGCACAGTATAAGCAAAGTTTCTCTCTAACTCGCCGTTCTCGCTCGGTGGGTAAAAGACGTGCTTTGCCTAATTGCATGGGTCCTTCAGGGAAAGGAGACGGTACACGGACCCGTTGAATAGGGTGGAACTTGGGGTGTTTCAGCCTCCTCTTTTCTAGAGTTCTTTCTCTGAACCGAAGATCAACCCGATTGCAGGTGGTAATCAATTGGTCTAGCGTTGTAGGTAAGTCCCGAGACGCTAATACATCCTTAATGTCGTCAGACAGGCCCTGCCAGAAAACCGCAACAAGAGCATCGTTATTCCAAGATAGTTCAGAGGAAAGTGTTTGAAATTGAACGGCATATTGGCCCACAGACTGCTGCCCTTGCCGAAGGCGCAGAATATCTAAAGCGGCTGACGTTGTTCTTCCAGGCTCGTCGAATATTCTGCGGAAGGTAGACAGGAAGCTATCAATGTCAAATAAAATTGGGTCAGATTTTTCCCAGAGCGGTGATGCCCATGCCAGAGCTTGCCCTGATAGTAGCGAAACAATATAAGCAGTTTTGGTACGTGCAGTGGGGAAATTTCCGGGTTGTAATTCAAAGTGTATACTACACTGGTTGAGAAACCTGCGGCAATTCTTCGGATCGCCATTGTATTTAGCTGGCGTGGGAAGATGGAGTCTGGATGAAGTAAGTAGTGAAGCAGGTATTACTGGCTCAGGCGGAGTATGGGATGGTTGACTGCGGAATAACTGCAAGGTATCCATACGTGTAGAAACATCCTGCAGCAATCTCAAAATTTGCCCCTGGTTAGTTTCTTGTCTCTCAATGCGTTCAGCTAATATTTGGACAGAGTCCTCCCTCGGGGTATGTTCCCCTAGCGGATCCATTGGGCCAGAACAAACTGTCACGATCGTCTGAATTTCTTGATCCGATTCGGGACCCTTGGGACTAGCTGGAGCAGGAGTGAAACAGAACTTAGCAGCCTGGATGAACTTCTTGCTCATGTTCGTGCTGATTGTAGAATATAGCAGGGGAATTAGCAGTCTGGAAATGTAGACAGGAACACTGCACTTGTAATGCAGTCAGGAACACTGCACTTGTAATGCAGTCAGGAACACTGCACTTGTAATGCAGTCAGGAACACTGCACTTGTAATGCAGTCAGGAACACTGCACTTAGGAGTGCAGACAGGATTACTGCACTTGTAATGCAGTCAGGAACACTGCACTTGTAATGCAGTCAGGAACACTGCACTTGTAATGCAGTCAGGAACACTGCACTTAGGAGTGCAGACAGGATTACTGCACTTGTAATGCAGTCAGGAACACTGCACTTGTAATGCAGTCAGGAACACTGCACTTGTAATGCAGTCAGGAACACTGGAGCCAAGAACTATCCTCTGGAGAGAAGTGTGTTGTTCTGGCAATGAACAGATCACAGCAGCAGGTTTAAATAGGATGTCCCAAACAACTATTGGCTGATCAGTTCATGTGATCACAGCTTCTGAATCTGGTTGGTTTGGAATGATCACCTGACTGCATCCAAGATGGCCGCGCCCATGCTGCAGGACAGACAGTATGTGTTTGTTTACAAATGAAGGTGTGGAGAACGGGAATGCTGCAGATGACCAGAAGGGACCCAGGTAGCCGTGATATGACAGCGGCGGATGAGGTAAGTGCGGCTAAGATCCCGATTTGTGACACATGTATATTTGAAATTATACATTTAGCTAGGACGCAAAAAGGGCTTTAAATAAACTAAAAAGAGATAAGGTGAAAACATTAAGGATCAAAGAAAAAAAATGTCAAAAATTCAATATGCCAAATGTATCATGAAGGTAAATTTTATTTTTGCACATAAATGATCGGATTTGAGTCCACTTCTATAGCATTCTCCACCCAAATCAAGCACGACCCACCTCTATACCAAAATTATTATTACTCTGTAGTGTCAATCTCATTTAATATATGCATACTTAAATGTTGGGTATTGATGCAGATTTTTTGGCTATCAAGTGACATTGTACAGATGACTTAATTTTATGTAACAATTAGACTAATTACCTTTAAGCTCTGGAGATAATTGGTGTCCATATTTATCCAGCAGGATCTGCTGCACCAACGTATGACCTAAAGACAAGAGAGGTCAATAATCTCAGAAAGACCGGAGGTGACCAAGTCTGTATTCAAGGCTTCAGATCTTGTTACATTTTTATTATTTTCTCAGGATATATAGTCATTCATTTTGGTAAAATATTAAAATGGATAGTGATCTGTTTGATGTCCGTTAGCTAGGAAAAACTCAAATACAACAGAACAATATACTTTTCCAAAATGTATGCCATAGTTACAGTATTTATACAATTTCAGAACAATCACTGGGAAAATGGCCATAAAACCTATTTGCTTAGTTGTCCTGACTATAGGGATTCCATATATGTGAATTTTAAATCAGGGTCTAGGGAGTTATAGGAGCAGAATGCAATATTTTTGCAATTTTTATTTTGGAAAGGTGTAGCCCATTGCCTATTCAGTGATTAGCAAGATTTCCTGTGGAGCGATTGGATATTAGGTAAATATAGACCAAGTTATCTTTTTATTAACAAGTTCATTGAAATAAGTTGGATTTACAAAATGATGCTGATGAGGTCAACCACGGTCTGTTTCTGGCATGATTTTCTTTTTTCATAGCTTTGTCTACCGAACAGTTTTCTGGTTTACCTCTTGTCTGTGTTTCAGTTAATCCAACAAAAGCCCTCTATGAATCTTTCTACCTTATTTTAGGTGACACCCAATGTTTGGCATAAATTTATTTTATTCTTACCTCTGGGACATATGTTAAAATACAGCCGAACTTTCTTAGCTCCCGTAATATATACATTCATTTTGAAGACTATTCCAGGTCAAATTTCCCTTTACCCACTTATCACAATGGCATGACCTAATACATCATTTCAAATAATTGTGTTTTTTTATCTTACCTGTATGAATCAGTTCTTTCAAAATTCCAGTCAAATTAGGATGTGGATGATCCTTATGTAGTGCATAAAGACTTTGCCAAAATCCTATCACAGCTTCTCTTCCTTCCTCGAAAATGTCTTGTACCAACCTCTTAGAATATTTGGTGACTCCGAGATCTTCTTTCATTGTTGCGTAGTTCTAGAACCAGACAAATTGCAAAATTTGAGTGTAAAAACATCTCAAAAGTATATAAGTCCTGATTGTCTGGACATTTAGCAGAAGTGCTGAGTGCAGTGATTGGTATAAATATGTAATCTTCTATCAGTTTGTCCATTAATCAGATACATCAGTGGCGGAACTACCATTGGTGCAGTCGGTGCCGTGCACCGGCGCCCATAGAGATAATGGCAGATGCAGATGGTCGGGGGCCCCGGTTCCTTCCTCCCCGCCTTTCTGCACCGGGGCCCACAGCTCACCGGATCCACCTCTGAGATACATAGTAGCTTTAGGGAAGGACCTTACACTTTACCTCTTTTGGCTTCTGTCTTCCACGAATTCTAAGTATTTTAGTGCTAATTAAGTTGTCTGTGAGAGCTTGTGGCGTATGATTGACATTATATAAATCACTATGGCTGTACATGAGGCTAATGGGTACACTGTGATAAAAGTGGTTCAAGCTGTCAATGCTAAGCAAGAATTTCCAGGGTTATCATAGTCTTGATTTTTATTTAGCCTTTTTTTTTTTTTTTCAGATTTATGCCATAATATTGTTGCTGTAAAAATATTTGGCACTAATCTGCTTCTACATGTTTTTTATTTGAAGTTATGTTCTAAAATATAAGTTAATCAGACATTTGTTAAAAAGTGTTCTTACAAAAACTCAGGCCTTAAATATATAGAGTATGACGGATCTGGAGAGCTCAAGAATTAAAGTTGTGTACAGTATATGCCTTTGGTTACTTGGATGACATTAGGTTGGGCCACACTGTACATTCATGTGCCCAATATAACGCATTGAAAGGGTTTTTGATGTATCTTCTTTGGTTAAAAGGTGCCGATATATTGTTGTGGCTCCTTACCCACTATGTACCCCCCTCCCCTTTTACCCATTTGCTTATTGTCCTTCCCTCCTCCCCTCTCCCCCCCGCCTTTTTTTTTATTTCTGTACCCCTTAAAAACTTTTGCAAAATTTAATAAAAACTTTTAAAGGAAAAAAAGTGTTCTTACTATTTCCTGGTGCTGAATAAATAAATATATTTATTAATATAACCGTTATCTCTTTATCTTAGGTGAACTACTGTACAAATGTGTAACTCTGCACCCTTTTGTTGCAGATTTCCAGATAAATACCTAACTCCTCTTTTAGAAGCCTGTGGCAAACACCTCCCTTTGTCACATAGTGTTCTGTGAATCTATATGTTTTATATACACATTGAAAATAAATATAGAATATATTGTGTTCTGTGTATATACAAACGTACCCAAATTTGAATATAGCTTCTGTTTGAGATATAGGTCCAGGTGATTAATCAACCTCAGCCTCTACCGTTCGATTGGCCAGTCGAAGGATAACTACCTATTGGATCTGATCATCAAAAATATGAAACTGGTACACTGTATAGAAATGCATTAGGACTTTTACTTGTTCAAGGAGTGTTGGCTGTTCTCCTATATCGGGATATGACTTGCCAATAGCAGGAGTTACTTTTACAAGCAGTGCGATAGAGGGTTTGACCCAATGAGACTATAGTGGGAACTGGAGATCGCCAACAGCTACTTTGAAGGCTGTGGGAAAGTGTTGACGGTGCACGGCCCCCTAGCCGGCAATAGACAATATTCAAAAAACCTCGGTAAAACTGTAGCAGCCAATCAGACACTTGCTTTGAATGTGAAACTTGCACAAGATAAATAAAAACAAATTTCTGATTGGCTGCTCTGGTTTTACTGCAGATTTGCAGGATACGCTAGTAAATTATTATGTTTTTGACTTAGTAATATTTCCTTTTGGTTACTTACCTCTGCCTTAAGTCTAGTGCGCGATCTTAGTTCCGTCAGGAGGCGCTGAGTGCTCAAAGACTCCACAATGCAGATCAGATCGTCCCTGAAATACTTGTAAATCAGCCTCAGCTCATACATTTTATACTCAGCCAATTGCTGGTGGAACTCTTGAATTCCACCATGGTCCTGAGACCGAGACTTGGGTCTAGCCATGGGTTTAGGTATTGGAGAGCAGAGACCTAAAAGAAATACAATTTTTTTTTTCAAGGTAGTTTTGAATAGGTTTTTTTTATCTGGAAAGACCTTCATTATTGAGGCAACACTTGTAATGCACAATATACACTGCACTCATGTGCATTCTGGTGCTTGTAGGTTACATTCAAAGACAAATCAGGGCCTCTATCTCTTTGCAGCAAGCAACCATTGTACCATTAGTATTGACCTTGCTTTTTACCAAGAATGTCTCATAAAGTTCTATAAACCCAGCATTGTTTCTAAAATAAGTTCTGTGCAATGTCCCCTTAATTTCATAGCTGAATACAATTCCTAACAAGTTCCTATAGTTTTAAAATGACACTCAAGAAAAAGGTTACCTTTGAAGCCGTTGTGAGGACATAGTCTCTCTTGAGAGCCAAAGAATTAAACACAGCACAGTCTACCACCATACCCAGGATTGCGTCATGACGGGAACTAAGGGAAGATGAAGCTTTGCTTTCGTTGTTTATTTGCTTACTTTGTACAAGCACCAGGACAAGAACTGGACTTTCCAGTTCATAGACACTTGAGGAAATCAATCCATTTCTTTACATTGATAGTAAAATATTTTTGCTTTGACTGTAACGTACCTAACTCAAAACGGACCACAGTGAATTCATGAGCTTAAGCCCTTCACGTTCAGGCACTGTTCTTACCAGTATCCGCTTATGAGATAGTCCTCTATGCCCAGTCTGGCCACCATCTATCTCTCCAAGTGTTAGGAAACCACAAGATCCAGGTAGATGGACTATATTGTCTTCAAGGGCAAATGTTTCATAAGTTCATGTTGTGTGTTTGATTTAAATTTGTTAAAGACCATTTAAAGAGAGATAACGCACTATGTCCTCCTCCATCTAAAGTCTCTGAGGATTTATGTAGGACCAGTGGAAAGTCTCCAGTTCTTTAAGAAGTTTGGTATTGGATTAACACACGCCTATTACTTTAGGAGTCAAGTAAGCACATTTACATAAGGGGAAATCCCAGAGACGATCCCCACAAATCCGGTGCTTGAAAAATATTTTTATCTATGCCACTTGGTGGTTTTTGCTTTTGAAACTTTTCACTCACATCACTGGATGTTTTGTTTTGTGGTTTACATAGATTTATACCACAAGGTGCAATTTGATCAATGGCCTGATGGGCTTCATGCCTCATGTTTTATATATGATTTGAGTTCACTATTTGAAGAGATATTTATTTGTTTTGACTTACTACTGTATATATATATATATATATTCTATTTTGCATGTTCTGAAGATTTCAATTGGTACAGAAGATTCACAAGGAATGCCACATGGACTCATATTGATATTTTCATCCTTTCTGCTTGTATAGTTTATTTTATTAATCATTTAATGTGGTTTATTGTGTAGCGCCTATCATGTGAATTGTATATTTTTTTATTATTCAAATTTTATATTGTGGGGTATACTGACAGCCCCTCTATACACTTTGTAGGCTGCCACAGTTAGTATAATAATCCTGCAGTTGATGAATTTTTAGATTTGTGGCTTAATGGTTAGCACTTCTGCCTCACAGTACTGGGGTCATGATTTCGATTCCCGACCATGTTTGTATGTTCTTCAGGTGTTTCCTCCGGGTGCTCCGGTTTTATCCCACAATCCAAAAACACACTAGTAGGTTAATTGGCTGCTATCAAATTTACCCTAGTCTGTGTGTATGTGTGTAAGTTATGGAATTTAGACTGTAAGCTCTTTTGGGGCAAGGACTGATGTGAGTGAGTTCTCTGCACAGCGCTGCAGAATTAGTGGCGCTATATAAATAAATATATAAATAAATGATGATGATGATGATCTGTCCTCTGGGAGATGCACAGGGCAGATCTGTAAAGTTGAGGTGGGAGGGCCACAGAGACACAAATTGCATCATTATGTGATGATGTAAACCGCATCATTGCACATTAATGTTCTGGGCACAGTAACATAATTCGTATCATAGTCCAATCCCTTTCACCATCGCCACCCTGGGAGATTTGCTTACACTTTTTCGGGAGGCCGGAGGAATCCAAGAAAGTTAAAAGTCTACATTCTGGAAGAGTTGGCAACTATCGACTTTTGTCCCATGCGCTGGAAAAAGTACACTTGCGTTGGTACACCACCAGAGGGCAATTGCTGTAGGCAGCACTGGCTAAATACACAGATTTTGTCCCCTGTCTCCTTTTAGGACATTGAAATAATTCAATAATTTAACTCATTTGAAATAAAGGATTCCCCACTTTTAAACTATGGAGCATGAGATAGACACAATTCAATAATCTGTACACAGCAAGATATGACGGGGTAGTTCTAAAAGAACCAACCTCACCCTGCCTATAAAAAAAACAGTGGTTGTCACGAATCGCAACAGGGAATATGGTTCCTGGGTTTGTCAAACAGACATACAGGTACAGGTAGGGGACTCAGTGAGCAGAAATCTTGTAGATTAGTCACACTGAACAGCAGAGATGAGATGTTGGAAAGGATAGTAGGCTCTGTGAGCTGATATCCAGGAATGAGCAGAGCTGAGTAAGACGTGCAGAAATACAGGAACTGGTAGGAGAGCTCTATGAGCTGAGAGCTGTAGATTAGACAAACTGGTGCAGCCGAGCTGAAGTGCTGTAAAGGATGGTAACTCTGTGAGCTGATATCCAGGAATGAGCAGGGCTCATTCAGTCATGCAGAGATACAAGAACAGGTAAGCTGGAGCCAGGGGGCCAAGTCTTCACACAGTCAGGGTTGACAAACAAAGAACAGGCAACTGGGTGTTGGCCAAGGTGCCTTAAATAGTGAGGTGATGACAAGCTGGATGAATGGGAGCAGAGGGGAGGAGTTCTATCTGACAGGACGGGTCTGAGCATGCGCAGAACCGGAATCAAGATGGCCACCGCCAACGGACGGACCCGGCACCAGCGGGGATCCCCTAATTTGGCAGGCAAGAGTATCGAACCCCTTGTGTTGGGGCAATATCTGATAGTGGTACCCTTTAGTGAAAGAGGGAAGTTCTTTTTTTGAAAGTATTGCATCCTTGGTACTTCAATTAAAGTCATGAATAAATCCAGCTACAATTTTACAAAATGTACAGACAGATTTGTTGGGAAGTGGGAGGAATCTACATGAGAAAAAATAAATGTAGAGTACTAGAATCTCTTTGAGTTGAAACGCGTCGGTGTGCTAGCAGGGGAGAGTTTGTATACTACTCGAACTGTGAATAGGTTTGTGAGAAGCCTAAAACGGCAGCTTCATTCCGTGTGAGCTGTTGTTTCATTGTGGATGCTTCATGAGTTAAACCATCTGGTACAAGCTTTGTATTTCACATAGGTTGTGTATTTCAGTGATTTTATACGTTTGTTTGAATGTGAGTTGTCAATAAAACATTTTTTTTATGCCTCATAGTAAAAACGGGATTGCGCTCTATTCTTTCCATCTTATGAGATATAGAACTTATTTGTTCTATATCAACTACTTTAGTGTTGTTGTTCCTATTATATGTAGAGATGCTCGGGCTTGGTTTTCTGAAAACTGAGCCCACCCGAACTTAGGGGATCCGAGTATGCTCGCGAGCCGACTTTTGCGCGTCCTCAGATCTGAAACGAGGCGAAACATCATTGTTACATTGTCGGATCTCGTGGGTTTTGGATTCCATAAGTACCTCCCTCCCCAGGAGATCCAGCACCATTGCTCACACAGAAACAGGGGTAGCAGTGCTCTTGTCACTGGACAAAAATTGACTGGAAATGACTGGAAATTAATATTATTGAGGTTAATAATAATGTAGGAACAAAGAAAAGAACTAAATTATGTGATTTTAGAAGAAAATAGGGATCCAAAACCAAAACTCGGGGTCAGTGCACATCTCTAATAATATGTTAGGTAGCACCTTCTTTTTCCCTTTCATTTTTTGTTACTCTAAAGGAATTGGTCCATGTTTCTACATCCTCCTGCAACACATAGGGAATTGTGCACGTTCTTTTCTATATTTGTACTTTTTATTGTATGAGAAACTTGCTTGCTTAATTTTAATACTGTATGTCATAGCAGTGGTATTCACTTTTTGTATAACTTAAGCATTGTGGCTATTTCCCCATATTAATTTCAATTTAAAAACATTCTGCTGTTGTGTTCTTAATAAATTCATGTGCTAGATAGCTCGGTTATTAAAGGGCTCCATAACTGAAACACAGGGATTTAATTGGCGAACGATAACTCTGATTGAATTAAAGTTTTGATTGTAATTTGAGATAGGTCAGAGAGCAACCAGAGGCTTCCTATAAGAGTTCAGATCTTAAAGCAAACCTTGGTGGTAGCAGAATTTTGGAATTAATAGCAAGCATATCATAGAAAAAAAAAATAGTGCTTTAATCCTTGGACAGACTACATTGGCATGCTGAGATTAATCACTTACACATCACACAGGTTCAGGTAAGTGCCGATTGTGACAAGTTGTTGGTGGGTTGTTGGATATATTTTTAATTTAAGAACCTAACTGAATACAGTTTCTGGGATTTTTGTGAGAAGGAATACAGACTAATTCACCAAAGACAGAACTCTGTGCTTAATTTTTTGTTAAAACTCATACAGTGCAAGCAGTCTCTCCCCCTCCCTTATCTTGTTTTTCTTTCCCATCTTTCTCTGGTCCCAGGAATGTGATGACTACCGCTGCATACAGGCACCAAACTAATGCTTTATATGTTGTGCAACCTGAGCACAGAGGGAATCTCCAGCACTGGCATGAGCAGTTTATCAAAGCCGTCTTACAGGGGATCAGAGCCAAGCTGGGGATTTGTACGGGGGAGGGCCCAGACGGACGTCAGAAAAGGGCCTTGCCGCTCCCTATTGGTTAGATTGACCGGCTCAGAGGCCGCCACACTTGGCGTGGCTCCTGTAAGCAATAGTTCTCTTGTGGGGTGTTTTGTTTTTTTTTAACCCTCTGGTTTGCAAGACTGGGAGCAAGAAGAGGGCGCCCCCTGGATGTAAGTGAGAAATAATGTCAATAGCGAGGGTGTGTGAGGGTGTTTTTTTTTTATTTGTAGTGAAGGTATTTTCTCACCGAGAGTGTATTTTTTATTTTTCAGTGTTTTTTTTTTTTTTTTTATAGCTTAACTACAGGGCCCAACAGGCCCCCAGATGTCAGAGCATGCTGGTGCTTGTAGTTCTACAAGTGCCAGTATGCTCTAGCAGCCATAGGTATGCTAGCATTTGTAGTTTTACAAATACATAAGGCATGACAGGCTTGCTGGGTACTGTAGTTCATCAGCCAAGAAAAAAAAAAAACACTTGTGGACATTATAGCAGTCGGACCCCAATGATGTGGGTTTTCTTGCTATAGTGACCTCAGCCCATCCTGTTATATCCTAATGTTGGTAACATTCTCCTGGAAGGGAGGGGGTCCCACATTGTTGCCCCTCTTTTCCTGTGACTATAAGCACTGGTGTTGGCAACACCTTAGGGAGGGAAGGTGGGGGGGGGGTCTTTGTTTAGTTTTTTTTTTAGATTTTCTAAATCTACACATTTTACAATGCAAAATATTAGGGATGAGCGCGCTCGGATTTCTGAAATCCGAGCCCACCCGAACGTTGCGGATCCGAGTCGGATCCGAGACAGATCCGGGTATTGGCGCCAAATTCAAAAGTGAAACTGAGGCTCTGACTCATAATCCCGTTGTCGGATCTCGCGATACTCGGATCCTATAAATTCCCCGCTAGTCGCCGCCATCTTCACTCGGGCATTGATCAGGGTAGAGGGAGGGTGTGTTAGGTGGTCCTCTGTGCTGTTTAGTTCTGTGCTGTTTAGTTCTGTGCTGTTTAGTGCTGTGCTGTTTAGTGCTGTGCTGTGCTGTGCTGTGCTGTGTTCTGCAGTATCAGTCCAGTGGTGCTGTGTGCTGTGCTCTGTCCTTCTGAGGTCAGTGGTGCTGCTGGGTCCTGTGCTGTGTCCTGTTCAGTCCAGTGGTGCTGTGTCCTGTGCTCTGTGCTTCTAAGGGCATAGTTATTTCCCCAATATTCCCCTGTGTTTAAAAAAATAGAAAAAAGTTTTTTTTATAAAATACCAAAAACTACTTTAATATTTTTTAATTACCACAAAATTTTCACAACCAATCCTGCAGTATAAGCCCATTGGTACTGCAATATTACCAAGTTCACACATTCAGCAGTAAAAGTCCAGTGGTACTGCAATATTACAAAGTTTACACATTCTGCAGTATCAGTCCAGTGGTGCTGTGTCCTGTGCTCTGTCCTGCTGAGTTCCGTAGTGCTGCTGGGTCCTGTGCCGTGTCCTGTTCAGTCCAGTGGTGCTGTGTCCTGTGCTCTGTGCTTCTAAGGGCATAGTTATTTCCCCATTATTCCCAAGTTTGTAAAAAATAAAAAAAAAGTAAAAAAAAATAAAAAAATTAAAAAAAAAAAAAAATATATAATAATTATAACCAAATTTGCAAAACCAATCCAGCATTATAAGTCCATTGGTACTGCAATATTACCAAGTTCACACATTCAGCAGTAAAAGTCCAGTGGTACTGCAATATTACAAAGTTTACACATTCTGCAGTATCAGTCCAGTGGTGCTGTGTCCTGTGCTCTGTCCTGCTGAGTTCCGTAGTGCTGCTGGGTCCTGTGCCGTGTCCTGTTCAGTCCAGTGGTGCTGTGTCCTGTGCTCTGTGCTTCTAAGGGCATAGTTATTTCCCCATTATTCCCAAGTTTGTAAAAAATAAAAAAAAAGTAAAAAAAAATAAAAAATTAAAAAAAAAAAAAATATATATAATAATTATAACCAAATTTGCAAAACCAATCCAGCATTATAAGTCCATTGGTACTGCAATATTACCAAGTTCACACATTCAGCAGTAAAAGTCCAGTGGTACTGCAATATTACAAAGTTTACACATTCTGCAGTATCAGTCCAGTGGTGCTGTGTCCTGTGCTCTGTCCTGCTGAGTTCCGTAGTGCTGCTGGGTCCTGTGCCGTGTCCTGTTCAGTCCAGTGGTGCTGTGTCCTGTGCTCTGTGCTTCTAAGGGCATAGTTATTTCCCCATTATTCCCAAGTTTGTAAAAAATAAAAAAAAAGTAAAAAAAAATAAAAAATTTAAAAAAAAAAAATATATATAATAATTATAACCAAATTTGCAAAACCAATCCAGCATTATAAGTCCATTGGTACTGCAATATTACCAAGTTCACACATTCTGCAGTATCTTGTGCTACATATAATGGAGACCAAAAATTTGGAGGATAAAGTAGGGAAAGATCAAGACCCACTTCCTCCTAATGCTGAAGCTGCTGCCACTAGTCATGACATAGACGATGAAATGCCATCAACGTCGTCTTCCAAGCCCGATGCCCAATCTCGTAGTACCGGGCATGTAAAATCCAAAAAGCCCAAGTTAAGAAAAAGTAGCAAAAAGAGAAACTTAAAATCATCTGAGGAGAAACGTAAAGTTGCCAATATGCCATTTACGACACGGAGTGGCAAGGAACGGCTTAGGCCCTGGCCCGTGTTCATGACTAGTGGTTCAGCTTCACCCACGGATCTTAGCCCTCCTCCTCCTCCCCCCCCCTACAAAAAATTGAAGAGAGTTATGCTGTCAGCAACAAAACAGCAAACAACTCTGCCTTCTAAAGAGAAATTATCACAAATCCCCAAGGCGAGTCCAAGCGTGTTGGTGGTTGTCAAGCCTGACCTTCCCATCACTGTACGGGAAGAGGTGGCTCGGGAGGAGGCTATTGATGATGTAGCTGGCGCTGTGGAGGAACTTGATGATGAGGATGGTGATGTGGTTATTGTAAATGAGGCACCAGGGGGGGAAACAGCTGATGTCCATGGGATGAAAAAGCCCATCGTCATGCCTGGTCAGAAGACCAAAAAATGCACCTCTTCGGTCTGGAGTTATTTTTATCCAAATCCAGACAACCAATGTATGGCAATATGTAGCTTATGTAAAGCTCAAATAAGCAGGGGTAAGGATCTTGCCCACCTAGGAACATCCTCCCTTATACGTCACCTGAATAACCTTCATAGTTCAGTGGTTAGTTCAGGAACTGGGGCTAGGACCCTCATCGGTACAGGGACACCTAAATCCCGTGGTCCAGTTGGATACACACCAGCAACACCCTCCTCGTCAACTTCCTCCACAATCTCCATCAGATTCAGTCCTGCAGCCCAAGTCACCAGCCAGACTGAGTCCTCCTCAATACGGGATTCATCCGAGGAATCCTGCAGCGGTACGCCTACTACTGCCACTGCTGCTGTTGCTGCTGTTAGTCGGTCATCTTCCCAGAGGGGAAGTCGTAAGACCGCTAAGTCTTTCACCAAACAATTGACCGTCCAACAGTCGTTTGCCATGACCACCAAATACGATAGTAGTCACCCTATTGCAAAGCGTATAACTGCGGCTGTAACTGCAATGTTGGTGTTAGACGTGCGCCCGGTGTCCGCCATCAGTGGAGTGGGATTTAGAGGGTTGATGGAGGTATTGTGTCCCCGGTACCAAATCCCCTCGAGATTCCACTTCACTAGGCAGGCGATACCAAAAATGTACAGAGAAGTACGATCAAGTGTCCTCAGTGCTCTTAAAAATGCGGTTGTACCCACTGTCCACTTAACCACGGACATGTGGACAAGTGGTTCTGGGCAAACGAAGGACTATATGACTGTGACAGCCCACTGGGTAGATGCATCCCCTTCCGCAGCAACAGCAACAGCTGCATCAGTAGCAGCATCTACAAAATGGCTGCTCATGCAAAGGCAGGCAACATTGTGCATTACAGGCTTTAATAAGAGGCACAACGCTGCCAACATATTAGAGAAAATGAGGGAAATTATCTCCCAGTGGCTTACCCCACTTAGACTCTCATGGGGATTTGTGGTGTCAGACAATGCCAGTAACATTGTGCGGGCATTAAATATGGGCAATTTCCAGCACGTCCCATGTTTTGCCCACACCATTAATTTGGTGGTGCAGCATTACCTCAAGAGTGACAGGGGTGTGCAGGAGATGCTTGCGGTGGCCCGCAAAATTGCTGGACACTTTCGGCATTCAGCCAGTGCCTACCGCAGACTAGAGGCACATCAGAAAAGCTTGAACCTGCCCTGCCATCACCTCAAACAAGAGGTTGTGACGCGCTGGAACTCCACCCTCTATATGCTGCAGAGGATGGAGGAGCAGCAAAAGGCCATTCAGGCCTACACAGCCACCTACGACATAGGCAAAGGAGTGGGGATGCGCCTGAGTCAAGCGCAGTGGAGACTGATTTCCGTGTTGTGCAAGGTTCTGCAGCCATTTGAACTTGCCACACGAGAAGTCAGTTCCGACACTGCCAGCTTGAGTCAGGTCATTCCCCTGATCAGGCTGTTGCAGAAGCAGCTGGAGAAAGTGAGGGAGGAGCTGGTAAGCCATTGCGATTACAGCAAGCATGTAGCTCTTGTGGATGTAGCCCTTCGTACGCTTTGCCAGGATCCGAGGGTGGTCACTCTTTTAAAGTCAGAGGAATACATTCTGGCCACCGTGCTCGATCCTCGGTTTAAAGCGTATGTTGTGTCTCTGTTTCCGGCGGACACAAATCTACAGCGGTGCAAAGACCTGCTGGTCAGGAGATTGTCCTCTGAAGAGGACCGTGACATGCCAACAGCTCCACCCTCATTTTCTTCCACATCTATGGCTGCGAGGAAAAAGCTCAGTTTTCCCAAAAGAGGCACTGGCGGGGATGCTGATAACATCTGGTCCGGACTGAAGGACCTGCCAACCATTGCAGACATGTCTACTCTCGCTGCATTGGATGCTGTCACAATAGAAAAAATTGTGGATGATTACTTTGCTGACACCATCCAAGTAGACATGTCAGACAGTCCATATTGTTACTGGCAGGAAAAAAAGGCAGTTTGGAAGCCCCTGTACAAACTGGCTCTATTTTACCTGAGTTGTCCCCCCTCCAGTGTGTACTCGGAAAGAGTTTTTAGTGCAGCGGGGAACCTGGTCAGTGAGCGGCGAAGGAGGTTGCTTCCTCACAACGTTGAAAAAATGATGTTTATAAAAATGAATAATCAATTCCTCAATGAAGTACAGCACTGCCCTCCAGATACTACAGAGGGACCTGTGGTTGTGGAGTCCAGCGGGGACGAATTGATAATGTGTGATGAGGAGGAAGTAGACACTGTAGGGGGAGAGGAATCAGAGGTTGAGGATGAGGACGACATCTTGCCTCAGTAGAGCCTGTTTAGTCTGTACAGGGAGAGATGAATAGCTTTTTTGGTGTGGGGGCCCAAACAAACCAATCATTTCAGTCAAAGTTGTTTGGTAGGCCCTGTCGCTGAAATGATTGGTTTGTTAAAGTGTGCATGTCCTATTTCAACAGCAGACCTCTCAACTGCAGCTCATCCCTCCTCTGCGGGGATAATGTCTCCTGTGCTCTGACACGTCACTCTGTGTACTCTCAGCCTCAGGATCTGACACTACAGCTACCATGCCTCTTGTAGCAGCCCTCACTCCAGGGCCTCTTCCATGTGCAGTGTCCCCCTCTCTCTTGGGTTCACTATAGTGGCATGGAGTTCTCCCCCTCATCCAGGGCACACATTCCTTGCCCTGGCTCAGTCACCACGCTCAGACTTCCAGGCAATGCTGGGGGAGCCTGGGAGCTTCCACCCCAGGTCCCCAGCTACAACTCTCCTCTCCTGTGTCTTCTCTCTCTTTCTGACACTTGAAAGATCGTGCCTTTAAATGAAAAAGTCAGTCTTGATTGCACGACTATGTGCAAGTGCAACAGGGACATTTTTTTGGGTTTACAAAGTCAAACAGTAACACTACGACCCTGTCTGTCTGGGGTCTGTCAATGACGAATTGTCTGGAGCATGTTTTGAGGAGGTATTGTGGCCCCGGTATCAAATTGGGTACCGGGGCCACCCCACTATGCAGTCCAGATACTTGTTTGGTGGAATTCCGACACGTGGAGGGTTTTTTAATTATATTGTGGCCTCGGTACCAAATTGTGTACCGGGGCCACCACACTACGCAGTCAAGATACTTGTTTGGTGGAATTCAGACCAGTTGAGGGTTTTATTATTATATTGTGTGGACCACTCTATCTATACCACACTACAACTCTATACCACTCTATTTCCTACTTTAATTCTATTTAATTCTATTTCCTACTTTAATTCTATTACTAATTAATTACCATAAAGAGGAACCAAAAAAACCAATTTTACCAAAAGTATAATATGACTTAGACTTACAAACACTACACTTGAAAGATCGTGCCTTTAAATGAAAAAGTCAGTCTTGATTGCACGACTATGTGCAAGTGCAACAGGGACATTTTTTTGGGTTTACAAAGTCAAACAATAACACTACGACCCTGTCTGTCTGGGGTCTGTCAATGACGAATTGTCTGGAGCATGTTTTGAGGAGGTATTGTGGCCCCGGTATCAAATTGGGTACCGGGGCCACCCCACTATGCAGTCCAGATACTTGTTTGGTGGAATTCCGACACGTGGAGGGTTTTTTAATTATATTGTGGCCTCGGTACCAAATTGTGTACCGGGGCCACCACACTACGCAGTCAAGATACTTGTTTGGTGGAATTCAGACCAGTTGAGGGTTTTATTATTATATTGTGTGGACCACTCTATCTATACCACACTACAACTCTATACCACTCTATTTCCTACTTTAATTCTATTTAATTCTATTTCCTACTTTAATTCTATTACTAATTAATTAACATAAAGAGGAACCAAAAAAACCAATTTTACCAAAAGTATAATATGACTTAGACTTACAAACACTACACTTGAAAGATCGTGCCTTTAAATGAAAAAGTAAGTCTTCATTGCACGACTATGTGCAACAGGGACAGTTTTTTTCTTTACAAAGTCAACTAATAACACTTGGACCCTGTCTGTCTTTAACATACTTAATGGGATCTCAATGACGAATTGTCTGTAGCATGTTTGGAGGAGGTATTGTGGCCCCGGTATCAAGTTGGGTACCGGGGCCACCCCACTACGCAGTCCAGATACTTGTTTGGTGGAATTCTGACACGTGGAGGGTGTATTTATTTTATTGTGGCCCCGGTATCAAGTTGGGTACCGGGGCCACCCCACTACGCAGTCCAGATACTTGTTTGGTGGAATTCTGACACGTGGAGGGTGTATTTATTTTATTGTGGCCCCGGTATCAAGTTGGGTACCGGGGCCACCCCACTACGCAGTCCAGATACTTGTTTGGTGGAATTCTGACACGTGGAGGGTGTATTTATTTTATTGTGGCCCCGGTATCAAGTTGGGTACCGGGGCCACCCCACTACGCAGTCCAGATACTTGTTTGGTGGAATTCTGACACGTGGAGGGTGTATTTATTTTATTGTGGCCCCGGTATCAAGTTGGGTACCGGGGCCACCCCACTACGCAGTCCAGATACTTGTTTGGTGGAATTCTGACACGTGGAGGGTGTATTTATTTTATTGTGGCCCCGGTATCAAGTTGGGTACCGGGGCCACCCCACTACGCAGTCCAGATACTTGTTTGGTGGAATTCTGACACGTGGAGGGTGTATTTATTTTATTGTGGCCCCGGTACCAAATTGTGTACCGGGGCCACCACACTACGCAGTCAAGATAGATAGATGCGTATCATAGATAAAGTACATTCAGTGGTGTGGGGCAAATTGAAAAATATTCAAAATGCACTGACATTATCAAAAACAAGAGGTTGTCACATGCTAAAACTCCAACATGTATATGATGGAGAGGATGGAGGAGCAGCCGTATGTGTAGTGTAATGCAGACCTGTTGAAGGTTTTTTATATATTTTATTGTGGTGCCCAGTGCCCACTCCTCTACGCAGTCCAGGTACATTTATTGGTGCGAATCAAACAAGTTGATGGTTTTCTTATTATATATATTGTGGTGACCCACTCCTCTACGCAGTCCAGGTACATTTATTGGTGCGAATCAAACAAGTTGATGGTTTTCTTATTATATATATTGTGGTGACCCACTCCTCTACGCAGTCCAGGTACATTTATTGGTGCGATTCATAAAAGTTCAGGGTTTTTAAGATATTGTGGTGACCCACTCCTCTACGCAGTCCAGGTACATTTATTGGTGCGATTCATAAAAGTTCAGGGTTTTTAATATATTGTGGTGACCCACTCCTCTACGCAGTCCAGGTACATTTATTGGTGCGAATCAAACAAGTTGATGGTTTTCTTATTATATATATTGTGGTGACCCACTCCTCTACGCAGTCCAGGTACATTTATTGGTGCGATTCATAAAAGTTCAGGGTTTTTAAGATATTGTGGTGACCCACTCCTCTACGCAGTCCAGGTACATTTATTGGTGCGAATCAAACAAGTTGATGGTTTTCTTATTATATATATTGTGGTGACCCACTCCTCTACGCAGTCCAGGTACATTTATTGGTGCGATTCATAAAAGTTCAGGGTTTTTAATATATTGTGGTGACCCACTCCTCTACGCAGTCCAGGTACATTTATTGGTGCGAATCAAACCAGTTGATGGTTTTCTTATTATATATATTGTGGTGACCCACTCCTCTACGCAGTCCAGGTACATTTATTGGTGCGATTCATAAAAGTTCAGGGTTTTTAATATATTGTGGTGACCCACTCCTCTACGCAGTCCAGGTACATTTATTGGTGCGAATCAAACAAGTTGATGGTTTTCTTATTATATATATTGTGGTGACCCACTCCTCTACGCAGTCCAGGTACATTTATTGGTGCGATTCATAAAAGTTCAGGGTTTTTAAGATATTGTGGTGACCCACTCCTCTACGCAGTCCAGGTACATTTATTGGTGCGAATCAAACAAGTTGATGGTTTTCTTATTATATATATTGTGGTGACCCACTCCTCTACGCAGTCCAGGTACATTTATTGGTGCGATTCATAAAAGTTCAGGGTTTTTAATATATTGTGGTGACCCACTCCTCTACGCAGTCCAGGTACATTTATTGGTGCGAATCAAACCAGTTGATGGTTTTCTTATTATATATATTGTGGTGACCCACTCCTCTACGCAGTCCAGGTACATTTATTGGTGCGATTCATAAAAGTTCAGGGTTTTTAATATATTGTGGTGACCCACTCCTCTACGCAGTCCAGGTACAATTATTGGTGCGAATCATAAAAGTTCAGGGTTTTTAATATATATTGTGGTGACCCACTCCTCTACGCAGTCCAGAAAGATACCTTGTTGCAACGTTTTGGACTAATAACTATATTGTGAGGTGTTCAGAATACACTGTAAATTAGTGGAAATGCTTGTTATTGAATGTTATTGAGGTTAATAATAGCCTAGGAGTGAAAATAAGCCCAAAAACTTGATTTTTAAACTTTTTATGTTTTTTTCAAAAAAAATCCGAATCCAATACCTTAAATCCGAACCGAGACCTTTCGTCAAGTGTTTTGCGAGACAAATCCGAACCTCAAAAATAACGAAAATCCGGATCCAAAACACAAAACACGAGACCTCAAAAGTCGCCGGTGCACATCCCTACAAAATATACAATTAACCCATTATTATTGGCATTACTGGCACAGCCTCCATACATCCATCACATGTCACTTTTTTGGGCATCCTGTCTCCTCAATCAACAGTACCGCCACTGATAGAACTAGGAAAGTGGATGCAATGTTGTGCATGTACACATTCAATACAACCCACTCCTATGTACTAACACAATGAGCTCTTGCAGATCACTAATATGTAAACTTGCGGCTCCAGACCACGGCCCGGAAAATATTCTGTACTGCCCCAAAGCATCTAAATATATGGAGTAAGATGTCCGTTGACAAGGTTGGTGCCCTCTTGATGCCAGATATGAGGGCGCCACATGCACCATTAGCACTGTTACAAAATATTACAACACACTATAGCGGTTCAAGATAGGTTGAGCGCACATTGTGCTGTTGGCGTATATAATGCCTTTTTTTTTTTACACCTGTGCAAGCGCACACACTACTAGTTTCAAAATTAGTGCTCCGTACCCTCGCGCAGAGGTAATAACAGCGTAAATCGCCAAGAATGCAATTTGCATTCAACTTAACATGAGCCCCATAAAGTACAATAAGCAAAGCTCCTGATTGGCTACTAGAAAATCAGTGAAAATCAGATAAAACAGGGGTGCATGGGTGGTGTATGAGTGTATAGCTAGTTGGGACTGTGGTATGAGCACTCACTCTCATATATGCTGCATTGCAATTGTTTTGCTCTTCTGCTGTGTCAGTGCATTCTGTTGGGACTTTAGCATGATGAATATGGTGTAATTACAGTCATACCATGCCCCCCCTTCATGGTCACAGCATTTGTTCCCGGCCCTGCTTCACCTGTTTTGACACCAAAATTAGCTCTCCCATACCTCCCAACATTTAGAATTCCAAAGTGGGATAAGATAAGCCCAGCCCCAAATGATAGATTTTTGTTAAAACTCACCCACTATTCTGTTACACCCCACCCCTTTCGCAGCCCACTAAACAGGATGTCCCGCCACATTCAGGACAATTAGGACAGAAGTGCGTTCTCCTACCATCTCATCTCAGAGTCATAATTATGCCATTTCACCAACTACACATAAAGACACCAATGTGAGTGACGTTTAGTAACACAACTTGTAAAAAAAATATAGCCACTTAAATCAGTTTTGGGTACTTGCAAAAATAAGGCTCAGTGACTCTAAACCAGCTTATCTTTAATGCTTTATTAGATTACATTTTGCATTCTTTACTGACATTACTTATAACTAGAGATGGTCACTGACCCCCGTGTTTTGGTTTTGGATTCGGTTTTGGATCTGGATTACCGTTGTGTTTTGGTTTTGGTTTTGGTTTTGCAAAACCGCCATTGCGTGTTTTGGTTTTGGTTTTGGTTTTGTTTGGTTTTGTTTTGCAATTTGTTATAAAAATTACATTTATTGGTGCTAAAATAACATAATTTAGGTATTATTTTGTAGCTACATTATTATTAACCTCAGTAACACTAATTTCCAGTCATTTTTTATTCAATTTTGAACACCTCCTATGTCACAATATGATTTTCATACACTTGAAAAGAAAAATTGCTGCAGTTCTTGCCAGTGATAACAAAAAGGCCATTGTCATGCCTGGGCATAAGACCAAAAATCCACTCTTAAGTGTGGAATTATTTTTACACGAATCCTGGCAAGAGTTGTCTATCCATTTGTAGCATTTTGAAAGCCACACTCAGTAGAGGTAGGGACCTTAACCATCTGGGATCCTCATCCATGTTTCGTCATTTTTCAGCGAGTTATTGGAAAACTGTTGGGAAAATCAGAAACTTCGGTTAAAAAAAAAATAACAACAAGCATTCCAGCATAATCTACCTCCCTTCTCTCATCTACATCCCAGCACCTGCAGTCTTCCCCCCAACAATTGGCAGTTAAACAATCCTCTGCAAGAGGAAGCAAGAATGAAACCTGTCACCCAGTCGCAAAGCGGATCACAGACGCCCTGGGTACTATGCTAGTGTTAGATCTGCGTCCAATGTTCACTATTAATACAGTTGGTTTAAGACATTTAATTGAGGTGTTATGTCCCTGTTAGCAAATGTCATCACTATACCATTTTACTAGAAAAGCTAATTCTCTCCTGTACCGAAAGTTTACTAAAAATGTCATTATTGGGTGACAAAATGGTATTCTACCCACTGTACACTTAACCACAGATATGTGTACAAGCGTAACTGGGCAAACAAAATATTATATGATTGTGAAAGCCCACTGGGTTGGTCATTCGCCTTCCCCAGCATGGACAGCAGCAGCATGTACCCAGGTACATCACATTTTTGAGAAGTAGGCTACTCTGTGTATCAGCAGCTTCACTAAGAGGCATACAGCTGACAAACTGTTCCAAAAACTAAGGGATGTCATTGAAAGATGGCTAATCCTGCTTGGAGTCTCCTGAGGATATGTCATTTCTGATTACGACCCCAATATTGGTCCAGCATTACAGCGGGGCTGAATTCCATCACATTTCCTGTTTTGCACACACTATCAACTTGGTGTTACAGAACTTTTGAAAAATGACATGCAGGAGATGCTGTTTGTGTCCATAAACATTTAGGGTCAATTTGTGGTTTCTGCAACAGCATGTAGGAGAATACAGCAGCTGCAAGAAGATTAGCATTTGAGGGGAATATACTTTAGTCCAGCGAAGTAGTTACCTGTGAAGAAAGTGCAGACACGGTTAGCTTGAGTCAAGTGATTGCCTTAATAATAGATTTTGAAAAGGTGCTACATAAAATTATAGTGTGCAATAAAACAAAGTAAATGTGCTAACTATATTTTAATTGTAGATGAAATACTTAATTTTCTTTGCAAGGATCCCAGACTTATCAACATCTTGTTGGGACGTCTTCTCCTTCAGTTTCTCTGGCAACTGCTTGTAGTAAAAGAAATTGCTTTCCCAAGACACCCAGTGGTGATGCAGATGAGTCCGCTAAACATTTTGATATTTGCTGTGCTGTAAAAGAATTGCCCAAAAACCGTGACAGCTCTGCCCTAAAATCAACTAGTCATTCCCTTTGGAAGGCCATTATCAGCAATTACATCATACTACACAGACTTCTATGATATTGGGATATTGGGATGAATTAGTATTGTTGGAGGAAGATTATCACTAAACCCTGCCACCTCTCCAGTTTCGCAGTGAGCTATGGTACAATAAAATGTAACTGCAGATTTAGACCAAGACTGTCAGCCCTATTATTTCTATTTCAGCAATTACAATTAGCAATGGAGCAATGGAGCTCTTCTCTTTGGGTGTTACCTATATAACGCAGCACAATTTGCCTGCAAATTCTACAGACAAGCCTGCTTGTCTTCCTCTCCATCAATGACTCTTAGCAATTGAGCACTCGTCTTTGGGTGTATATTACACCCAAACATTATTAGTGAAAATTATGAAAAATACAGTTTAATCCCTGATAGGCCCTCCACCATCCTTTGCATGTTAATAGTAGGATTGGTTGGAATTATGGTCAAGGTCACACATTTTTTTGACAAATCCTTCAAACCAGCCCAGATGTCAAACTGTTGTGGTCTGCCCCCTGCGTCATCCCTGCTTGTGTTTGGAAAGTGCATATTGGTGCCAGAACCTCACATGCCAGAACTGCTCCCACTGGTGCCACACTGCTGCAGGACTTACACAATCAACCGCATCCTCATCGTCGGATACCCAAATCTCCCCCACATCCTCTTCTAAAGACAAAGTGTCATCCTCACTTGGTGTATCACCGGCTACACTCGGGCTGTTCAGGCACATATCAGCAGAACTGCTGAAAGGGCCCTTCTTTATGGGTAGACTAACAGAATGGTCACGATTAGACATCCCACTGTTGGATGGACTCTCCACAGGGATTGTTGTCATTTGTGAATCAGAGCAAATATTCTCCTGTAATGCCTCACTGTTATCTTGCAGCTCGGCTTTGACGCGTAACAGTAGTTGTGCACCAATTGTAGGCTGGGTAACTTTTTGGGATCTGCCACTAATAGCCAAAGGTGAAGGCCTCATTCTCTCTTTGCCACTGCGTGTGTAGAATGGCATGCTTGCAATTTTTTTTTTATCGTCACTTAACTTTTGCTCAGTTACACTTCTTTTTCGCTTCAATACAGTAATTTTTTTTTGGTTTTTGTTTTTTGCACTAATTTGAAAACACTCTGTTGTTTGACATCGCCTTGGCCAGATGACGTACTGGGAACACTAACATCAGGACTGGTGACAGAACCTGGTTGCTCATTTAGATCATATGTGGACTGCTTTGAATCCATTGCGTAGATACTGCTGACAGATATGACTTTTGACAGCCAGAAATATTAATGCACAATTAGAGAGGACACCCCAAAAACACTGAGGAGTGCTAACATTTATTGAGTAGATACTGCTGACAGATATGACTTTTGACAGCCAGAAATATTAATGCACAATTAGAGAGGACACCCCAAAAACACTGAGGAGTGCTTAAAATTATTGAGTAGATACTGCTGACAGATATGACTTTTGACAGCCAGAAATATTAATGCACAATTAGAGAGGACACCCCAAAAACACTGAGGAGTGCTAACATTTATTGAGTAGATACTGCTGACAGATATGACTTTTGACAGCCAGAAATATTAATGCACAATTAGAGAGGACACCCCAAAAACACTGAGGAGTGCTTAAAATTATTGAGTAGATACTGCTGACAGATATGACTTTTGACAGCCAGAAATATTAATGCACAATTAGAGAGGACACCCCAAAAACACTGAGGAGTGCTTAAAATTATTGAGTAGATACTGCTGACAGATATGACTTTTGACAGCCAGAAATATTAATGCACAATTAGAGAGGACACCCCAAAAACACTGAGGAGTGCTTAAAATTATTGAGTAGATACTGCTGACAGATATGACTTTTGACAGCCAGAAATATTAATGCACAATTAGAGAGGACACCCCAAAAACACTGAGGAGTGCTTAAAATTATTGAGTAGATACTGCTGACAGATATGACTTTTGACAGCCAGAAATATTAATGCACAATTAGAGAGGACACCCCAAAAACACTGAGGAGTGCTAACATTTATTGAGTAGATACTGCTGACAGATATGACTTTTGACAGCCAGAAATATTAATGCACAATTAGGGAGGACACCCCAAAAACACTGAGGAGTGCTAAAATTTATTGAGTAGATACTGCTGACAGATATGACTTTTGACAGCCAGAAATATTAATGCACAATTAGGGAGGACACCCCAAAAACACTGAGGAGTGCTAAAATTTATTGAGTAGATACTGCTGACAGATATGACTTTTGACAGCCAGAAATATTAATGCACAATTAGAGAGGACACCCCAAAAACACTGAGGAGTGCTAACATTTATTGAGTAGATACTGCTGACAGATATGACTTTTGACAGCCAGAAATATTAATGCACAATTAGGGAGGACACCCCAAAAACACTGAGGAGTGCTAAAATTTATTGAGTAGATACTGCTGACAGATATGACTTTTGACAGCCAGAAATATTAATGCACAATTAGAGAGGACACCCCAAAAACACTGAGGAGTGCTTAAAATTATTGAGTAGATACTGCTGACAGATATGACTTTTGACAGCCAGAAATATTAATGCACAATTAGAGAGGACACCCCAAAAACACTGAGGAGTGCTTAAAATTATTGAGTAGATACTGCTGACAGATATGACTTTTGACAGCCAGAAATATTAATGCACAATTAGAGAGGACACCCCAAAAACACTGAGGAGTGCTAACATTTATTGAGTAGATACTGCTGACAGATATGACTTTTGACAGCCAGAAATATTAATGCACAATTATGGGGGACAACCCAAAAGCGCTGGGGAGTGCCAAATATGAAGAAAAAATAATAAACCTCTATCCTCCTCTCTGCACTAGCGATTTTGGTTAGAGCAATTGCAAGAACAATATTGTATTCTTTCTCTGTCCCTGCTCTAATTAGCCTATGACTACACCCTGCTCTCTCCCTCTGTCAAATGGCGATGGATTGCTGTGGAGGCGTGTATTTATAAAGTTGAAGTATCGCGAGAACCGAGTCCCGAGATCCGACGACGTCACAATGACGTTCGGCCTCGATTTGGATTCGGAATTGGCGGGAGAGTACCGAGCTGCTCAGCTCGGTACTCGGATACCCAAAGTTCGGGTGGGTTCGGTTCTCGGAGAACCGGACCCGCCCATCTCTACTTATAACCCTTTCACGCACCTGCTATAGCCTATAAATTGATTGAGCAACTTTCATTTCTGTATTACTTATAACCAGTCAGAATTAATGTTATCATTCTTAAGATGCCAATAAACCCTACAATATTATGCTCATACATAGGTCAAAGTTAAACAATACAACAGACAACTTGTAAAGCAAAGGTCAGCAGGTGAGAGCAGGGGGAGAATATGAAGTAGGAGAAGAAATGGGGTACGAATTAGGAGGGATGTCAAGCATTTTAACACTGATATCCATCAGCATGGCCGGAGGGTAGAGAATTAAGACACACCACATCCCACCTCTGAATTAAAGGCAGAAACACTCACAGTTCTGCCCACTCTCAAACCGGTTCCCAAGAATCTTACATCCAACCCGTCTTCTCCAATTCCCACCCCACTGTCAAACCCAAGTGCAAGTTTGGCATTGACAGGTCCTGCTGTACCAGAAACACTTAATACCTCGGCCTTGGCCATAGCCCCTAGTCCTGTCACATTAGCTTTTACACCAGCCGACGCTCTGAGTGCCGTGGCACCAACACCAACTTTACCCACATCAATTTTTACTCTTCCAAGTTGAACCTGCAGAGGATCAGTGGAGGCAGACAGACTTGCTACTTCTGCTCCGACCTTGGCCTCCAGGGTCCCCAGACTGGCTCGTGCACTACCCGATACACTTATAATTTTGGATTCAAATCCAACCCCTTTCTTATGAACTTTTACCCTTCCAATCCCTGCCTCTGCTGTAACTCCAGCTTCAGGCAACACAATCTCAGGATTAAGGTAAAATCCATGGGCGTAAGCGTCGAAGTCAGTATAAGTATCATCTACAAGTTCATAATCGTCACCAGAGTCGGCGGAAGTCAGACCCAGCTTGTACTCCATCTGTGCTTCTTGTTTGGCGAGATTTAGGTTTCTTCCTTACAATGGACGTAATGTTATTTATAGAAGCAGGTCACTGTGATGATTGAGGACGTCCTCTTTTAGGATAATATCCAATTTCCTGCTAATTATGTCTTTTATCCTGTTGAAATAAGAAATACAAAATTATATTTTGTACTGTACTTACAAAAATTGATAATATACAGTAATCAGTGTCATAAACCTCTCACCTCCTAATACACAGATATCAGGATCTATAACTCACACCTCCTCCTAATATACAGACATCAGGACACAACTATCACCTCCTAATACACAGATATCAGGATCTATAACTCACACCTCCTCCTAATATACAGACATCAGGACACAACTATCACCTCCTAATACACAGACACAAGGTACACACTTTTTACTTTTCCATACATAAACCTCTCACCTACTAATACACAGAAATTATTATCACTATCATCAGTTATGTATATAGCGCCACTAATTCTGCAGCGCTGTACAGAGAACTCACTCACATCAGTCGCTGCCCCATTGGGGCTTACAGTCTAAATTCCCTAACTAACACATACACAGAGAGAGAGAGAGACTAGGGTCAATTTTGATAGCAGCCAATTAACCTACCAGTATGTTTTTGGAGTGTGAGAGGAAACCGGAGCACCCGGAGGAAACCCACGGAAACACAGGGAGAGCATGCAAACTCCACACAGATAAGGCCATGATCGGGAATCGAACTCATGACCCCAGTGCTGTGAGGCAGAAGTGTCAACCACTAAGCCACTGTGCTGCCCAGACATCCTCTTTTCCTTATGAAAAATAAAATAATTTTGCTTGTGTAACTTATTATGAAGTTAAGACAGCCCACATCCTAAGAATAAAGACAAAACAAGCCCGGTTCTTCTTTGGGCATAAGTCCATTTACGTGCCATATCTTGCGTGAAATAGCTCTGCCGGAACAGAACTTGCGCCAGTGAACGCAAATGCATGCAATCCATGTCCGAGTGCAAATGACGCAACTGCCTACAACTTGAAGGGCAGGACGGGGTTGAAAAGGGGCTTACGGACGTAGGCAATGTACAGTAAGGCCGTGCTAGCGCAGATGCCATTCTGGGTTTCAGTTAAGTACATGTTTCTTAGTCGTATAATTTGCACTAGCTACAGGGCAGGTGTATGTGCAGTGATGACTACACGGATGCATGACACTAGATAGCACAGAACATGTATTTGCAAGTAAAATGTTCTTATGCGTACTGCATTGTATGTACAGGACAATAAGCATAAGAACATTTCATGTAAAAAAAAAAGTATCAATAGTAGAGAAGTTCCCCGAGAACCGAGCCCAAATGAACTTCGCAGATCCGAGTACCGAGCCACTTTTGCGTGTCCTCTGAATTGATAACGAGGCAAAACGTCATTGTTACGTTGTCCGATCTCGGCTCTCTGAGCTTTGGATTCTATAAGTACCGCCTTCTGCGGCGATCCAGGGACCATTTCACAGGGGGACACAGAAGGGGTAGCACAGTCTCTAGAGCAGTTGGGCAGCATCTTAGGCAGAAAAGAAAGAGGAGGGGGTAGCAGTGTTCTTCAAAGTTTCCAGTGACATTCAGGAGAGGTCCATTGCTCCATTGCTAATTGTCATTGCTGAAATAGAAATAATAGGGCAGACAGGCTTGGTCTAAATCTGCAGTCACATTGTACTGTGTTATCAAAATAGATTCACAGCAGTACACAGAAGACCAGGAGCATCAAGCAGCTGCTAGCACTAGTCATGGTGATAGTAATCCCTCTACGTCATCTGGTAAAGCCTATGTAAAAGTGCAGTGTTTTTAAGTCAGGGTAGCAAATATGTAAAAAAAACAAAACAAGTTTTACCTTGGTAAAGAAAAAAGACCTGTAATCCAGGCAAAGTTATCTGCAGAAAAAAATAAAATTGTCATCATGCCATTTTACACACGCAGTGGCAGGAAAGAATGAGGCCTTCGCCTTTCTCTATGAGTGCTAGTTCTGCAACTGTCACTGAGGCATCTTCTTGTAAGGTCAGTCATGACCAAGCAAGACCTTGTCATTCAGACTCCAAAAGTGGTGTTCAAATACTTTTACGTGTAAAAGCCGAGCTGGAAGAAAACAGTAAGGCATTAGAGGAAAATGTATGTTCAGATTCAGAAAGGACACAAATCCCTGAGGAGAGACCATCCACGAGTGCTATGTGTAATCCTGACCTTTCTGGTAGTGTACCCATAAAAGGCCCTTTCTGCATTTCTGCAGATCTGTGCATGAGCAGCCCAAGTGTAGCCGGTTGAGGATGCCACTTTGGAATTGCAACAGGATGAGGGGGATATTTGTGTAGCTGACGAAGGCGCTAATGAGGATGTTGATGAGGATGATGTTGTTTGTGTAAGTCCTGCACCAGTGGAAGCCGTTCTTGCACGTGATAAGAAGAAGGCTATTGCCATGCCTGGACACAAGATCAAAAAATCCACCTCTTATGTGTGGATTTATTTTTACCCAAATCCTGACAGTTATCTAGCTATTTGTAGTGCTTGTAAAGCTGCAGTCAGTAGAGGTAGGGACCTTAACCATCTAGGAATCTCACCCATGTTACACCATTTGAAGCGAGTTCATGGCAAGCTGTTGGGAAAATTGGAAACTTATGCTAAAAAAATAAAAAGCAGTCCAGCATCAGCTAGGTCCCTACTCTCAGCTAGATCCCGACACCTGCAATCTACATCCACAACACCTTCCTCATCAATATCCTCAGTAGCGATCAGAGTTAGTCCTGCATCCAAGTTGCTAAAGCTAGATGACTCCTGCACTATCCTGGATTCCTCAGAAGAATTGTTGAGTGTTAGTCCCACTGCTGCTGCTGCTGCTGCTGCTGCTGCTGCTGCTGCTGGGGGTGGATCTTCATCCCAGAAGCAGACCAGTAAGAAGATTACTAGTAGTTTACAACAATTGACTGTTAAACAATCCTTTGCAAGAGGAAGCAGGTATGAAAGCTGTCACCCAGTCGCAAAGTGGATCACAGACGCCATGGCGACTATGCTAGTATTAGATCTGCGTCCAATATCCACTATTGATGCAGCTGGTTTTAGACAGTTACTTGAGGTCTTCTGTCCCCGCTACCAAATTCTATCACAACACCATTTTACTAGAAAAGATATTCCTCACTTCTACCAGAAGATTAGTGAAAATGTAATTATTGGGCTACAAAATTCCATTCTACCCCACTGTACACTTAACCACAGATATGTGGACAAGTCGTCTCTCACCCAATCTGTGCTCCTTCAAGCGAGCACTTAAAACTCACCTGTTCCTTAAAGCCTACCAACCATCCACTTAACCTCTCACCTCTTCTGGTTCTCCCCTGCCCCCTTTCTCTCTCCCCGTTCCTTCACTGGCTCCCTTTTGTGCCTGACTTTGTTTACCCTCCCTTAGGATGTAAGCTCGAATGAGCAGGGCCCTCTTCCCTCCTGTCTCCATACCTGTTCTTCTGCTCCGTCTCTACTGTATCTGCCTGCCTGGAGTTTCTGAAGTACTGGTACTTTGTGTTTATTGTCCTGTACTGTTTTACCCTGTATAGTCTACTGTTTGTACCATGTACGGCGCTGCGGAAACCTTGTGGCTCCTAACAAATAAACGATAATAATAATAATAACTGGACAAACTAAAGATTATATGACTGACAGACCACTGGGTTGGTGATTTGCCTTCACCAGCAGTAGCAGCAGCAGCATGTACCCAAGTATGTCCCATTTTTCAGAGGCAGCTACTCCGTGTATCACCGGCGTCACTAAGAGGCACACAGCTGACAATCTATTACAACAACTACGATGTCATTCCAACATGGCTTATCCCGCTTGGACTCTCCTCAGGATGTTATTTCTGATAACGCCACCAATATCATGAGAGCATTACAGCTGGGTGAATTCCATCACATTCCCTGTTTTGTTCACACAATAAACTTGGTGGTGCAGAGCTTTTTAAAAAATTACAGGGGCGTGCAGGAGATGCTGTCTGTGGCCCGTAAAAATATTTGGACATTTCCGGCATTCGGCAACAGCGTGTAGGAGATTGCAGCAAAAAAATAGTATTCAACTTAGCCCTTGATATCAATTGTGTATACATTTAGATTCTTTTTGCCTTTTATCATTGTCCTGTATATATGTTTTTTTATATTTTATTATTTGTAAGTCGATTTTGGCCATTGCATTGTACCTTTGTTCTTTTACCTTGTTTTTTACCAGTTGTATTAGTTTGCTCCCTATAAATTTCTTCATATATTTGTCTGCAAAGTTGAATACTATTTTCTCTGGTTGAGTTGATAGACATAGATATCTATACATATATGTATATATGCTTTTTTGTTACTTGGCCTTCTTGCATCCACATACTGGTCACTCATATTGTGACTATTGATTACGTTTCTGGCTGTAGCATAGTCCACTATAGCTCTTCCGTTATCTCAAGGGTCAATGAGCAACTAATCATCAGAAATCTTTGTAGGCTCTTTTAGGGAGGGATACCCTAGGTTTAGTGCAGCGCTTGCAGCATTAGGGAGTAGAGCGCAACCATATATTTTGTTTGTTGTTTCAATATATGGGAAATAACAACATGCAAAAAGTAATGTACACCTGTTAATATCCGTTCAGATGGTATCTAAATTAGAGGACCCCCCCCCCCAGGGTTTGGTTCTAAAACATTTGTGTTTTAGTTCTGCCCAAAAATGCTGAAAGGTTTTGGTTTTTTATTTAATAATAAACTGTGAAAGATAGGTAAAATTATGTGATTTTATGCTGTTTTTGCACCTACATTACTATTTATAGCATTAACATTCATTTGCAGTCTATTTTCTAATGATCGCTTCACAACAGTCTAAATTTTCACCAATTTTGGTACAAAGGCTGCAGTGAGCAGGCTGGCTAAAATTAGTGACAGAGCAGTGACACAAATACATGACAGTTTAATAGACGATACAATCCTTATGAACCATTGTGGCATAGCAGTGTGCATAAATTATCTACAATTATCTACATGCAGACACTGAATGCTGAATGACATTTGAGTTTTTCCAACAAATTGACACCGGTAGTAATAAGTGGTTATTAGACGGACAGTGGAATCAATAGACATTTCGACCTGTAGACAGACGAAGGTGGGCTGCACCTCGAAGAACAATGTTGAAAGACTACGCGCACGGTAATTTAACTTTACAAGGCATCCATAATTGACAGTCAAGGTACAAGCCAGAAGAAGAAATCATTAAAATGACAGCAGCATCATTAGCCATTAAAATAGACGAAGGTGGACTTTACCCATTATAAAAAAACTTGAAAGACTATGCGCACACAATAAATTTTAAACTAGAGGGCACTCAGGCAGTGAAGAGACAAGAGGAAAAAAAACAAGCCCGCGCTCGGTATATACCTTATTAAATATGGTACCAGCTGTACGGCAATATAAATGTCTATATATGTAAAACAAAAAGACAGTTGTTAGCGTTAATCCTTTACACTGCATATCTGTGTGTATCTAGCAATTTGAAAACATGAGGTATTGGTTCATATTTTGATCAAAACATTTAAGCCTGCATCCCAGCATCAAGGGAACCTCATTATATGCAGGTCCTACACTGACCTACAGGGCCTGATCAGCCAATAGGCTGACCAGGCTGCATCCTGGGCGCTGGAGCCTGAAGGGGCGCAGCGTCGCCGATATGTATTTTTTATTCTTTTTTCAATGTTGCTGGGGCCGGAGTAATCAGGACCGCCCCTGGTCTAAAGGAGCGGTCCCGACTGTCAATATCACATGACAGCCAGTCTGGCAGTGATCGCTGCTAGCTGCCTGTCAGTGTGGCTACGGGGGCTTCTTACTCTGGTCACGCGCGATCAGGACTTCCACATCTCAGATGACCAGAGTAAGAATAGCCTGGGCCGTACTGACAGGCAGCTAGCAGCGATCGCTGCCAGACTGCCTGTCATACACGGCGCTGAAGAGAGGACTCCACAGCACGTAAGTCTGTTCTAATGTCTCGGGGGGAGGGGGGCAAGTGAGGTGGCTGGAGGGGGCAAGTGAGGTGACTAAAAGAAATTGCTGAGGGGGGCATTTAAAAAATAGAGTAGCTTTGGAGGGACATGATCTTTGCATTGTGCAACGATTATGAGGATGATCTCTGGACTCTAGGGTCACTAAAATACTGAACATTATCCAGTTGGGGCTGGTAAAGGTTTATATTTGTTTTATAGCTCTTTGACAACAATTTTCAGATATTTTATTGCCTACATATGCCTGTGCTATGGGGCAGTTTTATCTGCCCATAATGGACTGTTGTGTTTGGACTAAAGGCCCTAATCATTCAGGGTTTGTTAACATTTTGCATTATAATACAATTGCTGCATGTTTTCAAAACAGAACCTCGAATTTCCAGAATCCAGCTAGAAGACAACAAAGCTACAAGAACAAGCAGGAGAGAAGAACAAGACCTGGTAAGAGAGATTGCACAACCTGTCTAAATGTGAATGCTGGAGAATACTCCTGAATATTCATATTTAAGAGTTGTCCTAAACGCCTATATTGGGGGATTGGGGGGGGGCGCTACGGCTGAAATAGCCTAGGGCGGCCAAAACCCTTAATCAAGTCTTGCTGACCTATGTGCTTGACACACCATTAAAATGCAGTTAAAATCAGATGAACTCACCTCCCAGATATAGGGGTTTACACCTAGCAAGCAATGACAATGAGCAGCTGTCCATTAAGCCTATTTAAGACACATTTGGGTGTGGCTCATAAGCCCCTGCAATCCATGAAAAAAAATAAAAGTTTGGTATTAGCTTCAAACACTTTGTATTTTAAAAACAAGAAAAATATTTAGTATTTCTTATATATATATATATATATATATATATATATATATATATATATATATATATATATTGTGGCAATGGGAGTGGTTTTCCACATGCCTCTCAGAGTGGAATTAGGTGTGGAGCTAACATTCTGCAGGTAAAAGGCTGCAGACCAAGTCATACATGGGTGTAGCACTCCTGTGCTGATGTTAAGTTATATACAGGTCTGAGACATGTGATAAAGTAGATGTAAAATGTGATTTGCTTACATGCTTTAACATGTTTGTGTCCACAGCTAGCAGCAGAGCTGATAGGGGTGGCTGTACTGAATAGGCGTTACAGAGCACCTGAGGAGACTTCCTTTAAAGACAAGGTGGGAGTGTCGCCTGTCAGTCATCCAAGCCTGTGGGAGGAGACCTGGGTATTTAACCTTGAGTTGTGCTCTTGTCAGATGTGACTGACGCTGAACTAGTTGGCCAGTCAGTAGTGAGCTGGCCTGTGTCTAGTTAGCTGTAGGGTCACCAGGAGGTGCAAGCCAAAGGGAATGCTTGGTGGTGTCATCCTGACAGAAGAAGTGTTATTTATTGTGATGCCAACAATAAATATATTTTGATTTAAAACAAGAAGTTTTCGTGTTGCTGATATCTGCTGGGTGTTCTTGCAACAGAAGGTGACAAAAGTGTCATGAGAAGGTTTGCGGTTTTGTTACTATATATATATATATATATATATATATATATATATATATATATATATATACACACACACACACACAATAGTATGCTATACTATTATCAACCAGTAGCCACTACTCAGTCTAAACTCCCTCACATCATATTACTGATAAGCAGCACACATTTCTAGCAGACTGATCTCTACATAAATAAACTACAGTAAAACAAGAGCTTGTTTGCTATCTAAATCTGCCTATTTCACCCTGTCTAACCCTCTCTAAATGCTATTTTCAGAGCAGAGCACTGCAGCCAACTATCTCCCTACACGCTGTCTATTTGAAAAGGGCAGATGAGAACAGGAGGGAGAATTATAATAGAAAAGATATTGATCAAAACTCGACATCTTGCCGGCCATGACATTTTTCTTTGTTTTGAGATCCGAAATAGGCGTGCTAAACCGAGGCAGCTCACGGACCACACCTGATCCCCAAAACTCGGGTCTGTCGGATTAAAGTTCCCTCATCTCTAATCTACATCATGGATAGCACACACACGTGGCAAATGGAGGTTTACTTTATACATGAAACATGGCATTATCTCACCTTCCTCACACAGCACCTAGTTCTACAAACATCCAGGCACCAAGATTAGAAATCTGGTAATATCATTAGGACACTTCATAAGCCTGCAATATACAAGGCATATCTCTGTATACTGTTCCCTAAACTGTAACATTCCTTCATCACAATGTAAGTCGGTGTACATGCAGCAAAGTCCATATATTCACAGATACATCCAGGGCCTGATTCCTAAAGGAGAGCAAAGCAAAAAAAAAGGAGTAAATTTGCTCCCGAACAAACCATGTTACAATGCAAGGGGTGCAAATTAGTTTATTATTTTGCACATAGGGAAAATACTGGTTGCTTTTGATGTAGCACACAAATACTTGATAACTTTATTTTTGCACTGAAATATAAAGTTGATCTAGGACATGCCCTACCCAACTATAAATCTGTCCCCACATTTTAAATTTACCTCCCCCTCCAATACAACATGGTTTTCCCAAAGGTGCAAAGTTACTCCTTCTTTTCTTTTTTTTTGCTTTACTTTAAATTAATGAATCAGGCCCATAACCTTCACCAAAACAATATCAATATTTTTTTCTTCTCTTCTGTGTAAACGGCCATTTTTTTAAAAAAAATAAACACTAAGACAGACACACGCACTTAAAGTAGATCATTAATGTCGATGATAGATTACATGACACAAGGGAGTTGGTGAGGACTGTTAAACAGGTACAAAAGTGGTAGCAGAATTTCAAAGCATTTTGTTTTTTTTTGCTTCTAGCGTTTTGGTCTAAATGGCCGCACTCTGATAGAATAGTATAAATGTTTTCATATTTTGCCCGCTAGCACCTCTGGTGTTTATTTTGATTTTCATAATAAAAACATGGTCATTTTGCACAGGAGAGAACTGGGACATCGTTTCGGTGAAAGTAAAGTTGACATATCCCTCTCGAGAGTCGATTGCGAGGTGAAGGGCTACAGACTTACCCACATAGAGTAGAGATCACCGTGTAGAGTTCACCGTGGCTTCACGCACACCACAAGATGCTGTGTGGCTGCTCAGCGTAGACTCTCAGCACTCGTGCTCTCCAACAAGACTAAATAAACCTTTCCTGTAAAAGGATCATTAGTAAACTTGGGAGAAGTCCAACTGAATACCAAGACTGTTTCACTTTCACATAGAAGAATCCCCCTACACACTCCTGTGAACCAGTAAAAGAGCAGCTCTTCTATCGCTACATAAAATGCGATGGCACAAATCCACTAATATATGAACAATCAGAGTCTCTATATTGGGTCGTATATTTATGTGTTTCTAAATTGAGAGCTAACTTACCAGACGTTAGCCCAGGAACCTTCTTAAATCTTCTTCTCACCCATTGCCTCACAAGCAGCAACTCAAAAAAGTTGCTCAGTTTATAAGATCCCGACAGACAGGGAGGCTCGAGTCCGTCTTGGGGGTTGGACAATTTAGGTTCTTACTCTTCCTTGGGAGGCTCCGTATTATTTAATCTAACTGGCTTTCCCTCTCTTCTCAGATTTCCTCCCTGTGCTTCTCCTTTATATACTCACTCCTGGAAAAGGGGGTAGATTTATCAAACCTTCTAATCAGGAAAAGTGGACGTGTTGCCCATAGCAACCAATCAGATTCTAGCTATCGTTCATCTAGTACATTCTAGAACACAGTGGTTAGGATATGACTGGTTGCTATGGGTAACACCTCCTTTTTAGAAGATTTAGCAAACCTCCCCATCGGTCAAAGCTTGGTTGTTATAAAAGCTGCATTAGTAAATACAGGGGATTGTTTGGGTTACAATGACTCTGACTATTTAAGTAGTAGATTGTTGTGGGTTTCTTTTCTAATTATTTTTTTTTTTACAATTTTTTTTTTAAAATAACTTCTGCCCCCTCGGTTCACTTACCCGATTCTGCCGCAGCTGCTGCTCACAGCCGCCGTTCTTCTCCACGGGGAGCAAGCGGCCGCTCCTCCAGGCCGATGGCCCGTACAGAGGCGGAAGGTTACCCTTACGCCCAGCGAGCATGTCATGCTGTCGCGGTCCGGGAAGCTGGGACACCCCTCGAAAAGACGTCAGGTATGTATATAATAGAGATGCTCAGGCTCGGTTCCCCGAGAACCGAACACACCCGAATTTAGCAGATCCGATTACCAAGCTGAACTTTTTCGGAATTGAAAACAAGGCAAAACGTCATTGTTACGTCGTCGGATCTCGGACCTCGTGAGTTTTGGATTCTATAAGTACCGCCCTCCACGGCGATCTAGCGCCATTTCACAGAGGGACATAGAAGGGGTAGCCCAGTCTGTAGAGCAGTTGGGCAGCATCATAGGTAGAAAAGAAAGAGGAGGGGTAGCAGTGTTCTTCAAAGTTTACAGTGAAATTCAGGAGAGCCCCATTGCTAATTATCATTGCTGAAAAACACAAATACTAGTGCTGGCAGGCTTAGTCTTCTAAATCTGCAGTCCCATAATGTACAGTGTTATATAGGTAACACACAAAGAGGAGAGCTCCATTGATATTTGTCATTGCTGAAACACAAATACTAGGGCTGGCAGGCTTGGTCTTCTGAATGTGCAGTCACATTGTACGGTGTTATCTAGGTTACACACAAAGAGGAGAGCTCTATTGCTAATTGTACCAATTTTATTTTCTGCCACTGCTGTGCGCCAATGTGTCCTAGATGTGGTAGGAACTGCCGTGTGTTTGTGTCATTGCTCTGTCGCTTACCATCCAGCCAGGTCGCTGCAGTATTTGTCCGCAAGTGTATGAAAATAATATCGTGACCTGTGAGGTGGTCAAAATTTACTGCAAATCACTTGAAATGAGTGTTATTGAGGTTTATAATAATGTAGGAACAAAAAAAGAGCAAAATTAGGTGATTTTAGCAATTTTTCTAAAAAAAATACAGATCCAAAACCAAAACACACAAGGGCGGTTTTGCCAAAACCAAAACACAAAGTTAATCCAGATCCAAAACCAAAACCAGAACACGGGGGTCAGTGAACATCTCTAGTATATAACCAAGGGGCTTTCCCACGCTGTCAGTGAGAAAGCCCCTAGGTTATAAATATACCTCCTGTCTTTCATATCTCACTACGCAATGCTTGTCCCTCCACATCAGAACATAGTATTCAGCGTCTTACATGCTTTGATATTTTGGAGGAATCAAGCCTTCAGGATTAAATGCTTACAAGACTGGGTCCCTCACAGATGCAGAATACAGATGTAGGTAAGAATATTTGGGCTTCTTTTCATTTATAATAAAATAATGTGGTTAAAAAGAGGAGTGCAGTTTATTTAAAATTATATTTTGTGGCACTGCAAGGTTCAGCATGCCCTGGCAGGCATGGGTATGCTGATGCTTCCAGTACCACAAACACCAGCATGCCCAGACTGTTAATGGCAGCCTGGGACCTGTAGTTCCACAAAGTAAAACTGTGATTTATCTGCGATTAGCTGGTATTAACCATTTATTTTCCCACATCCACTGCCCAGGAGTGTGGGAAGAGCCCTAGTGCTTTCAGCACGGAGTTGGATACCCCCAACTCCGTACTGAAAGTAGGAAGCCCGCATTTGTTTGTTTTTTTTGGGCCCCACTCCCTAAGGAATCCAGCCCAGTGCTGACCAGCCTGGGGCTGGTTTGTCAATATAGAAGGTGGACCTCACACTGCGGGTTTCCCTGCTATAGTGCCAATAGCCCCGGCTGGCTTGCCTAGTGCTGGTTAGAGTAAAGGGGAAACTCCGCACTTTTTTCCCACGCTTTTTCTACTAGTAGCACTAGGCTGGCAGCACAGGGGTTAATAGGGATCATAGGGCGTACCCTACGCTGTTTGTTTTTGGGGAGTTTTAATCTGTCTTTTACCACTGTTTGGTGCCATGGGATCAGGCGCACATTTAGAGTAGAACCCAGGCAGGTGCGGGAGTTACAGCTGAAACCAGCTCGCTGGAAGTTGACTTGGACGTTTCCTGCACGGGAACACTCCTTACTGTACATTGATTACATTAATCCGCCCAATCCCCACCTGGTTCTCTCCCATAAATCGTAGACTGTAGTGAGCCTTCTCTTCCACCTGTTCTGCCCATGGGTAGAACAAATTTGCGGAGCATATGCTCAATAAAGCCACTTACGTCCCGTAATGACTCAGGCCCACTATCCGACCTGACGTGGATACATTCAGACTTGCTCTTCTGCTTCCGATATATTTCCCCGGAGGATATGCCTTTTCCAGAAGGGAGTGTGGTGGAAAAGGCGTGTAGGAAAGCAAGTTCTGTTGTGACCAGGTTTGTAAGCTCTTTTGGTGGCTCGCGAATGGAGCATCCTTCTTTTAAATTCCATTTTGCTTGCCTTTATAGGTCGGATAAAGTTGACTTGACAGAAGACTGTGTGGGTTTGTACATCAGGAGGATTTATCGGGCAGCACAGTGGCTCAGTGGTTGGCACTTCTGCCTTACAGCACTGGGGTCATGAGTTCAATTCCCGACCATGGCCCTATCTGTGAGGGGTTTCTATGTTCTCCCTGTGTTTGCGTGGGTTTCCTCCGGGTGCTCCAGTTTCCTTCCACACTCCAAAAACATACTAGTAGGTTAATTGGCTGCTAACAAATTGACCCTAGTCTGTGTGTCTGTGTGTGTATGTTAGGGAATTTAGACTGTAAGCCCCAATGGGGCAGGGACTGATGTGAGTGAGTTCTCTGTACAGCGCTGTGGAATTAGTGGTGCTATATAAATAAATGGTGATGGGAGTTAACCGAGAGTAGGTTTCGATATGGTGGCGGGCCTTGGTTCCTGAGTGAACCAGGCAAGGCTGGATAACATTGGGCATTAGTTTTATATATGTATTGGCTGAACTCGATTCTCTTAGTAGAGTTGGCTTTGGTCTCGGTACAGGCTCCACCCTAGTCGATGGGCTTGTCGGTTGCATTCCGTCAGCCCAGAAGAGACGCTGGTTCTCGGATGCTTGGGGTAAGGGATACCCAAAGAGTGAGGATAAGGGTGCATTAGGGTGAAATGGTTACCCATGTATTGATAACGAGAGGGTAAATTACCCTCACTATGATTTTAGGAGCATTGGTCCTAGCCGAACTGCTTATTGTTTTCTCTTCCACCATACACTGTTTTGTTTTAATAAACTCCTTTATTTGCTAAAGTGATGTCAATAATTATTAGTAGAGTGGTAAGAGGGGGGGGGGGGCCTAAAGAGAGGACTGTTTACATGTTAACATCAACCGTAAAGTAAGACACCTGGATCTAATACTTCACCATAATCTGAAACAATTTTGCCGTCAGTAGATTGAAACTCTATTTATTAGCCTGACAAATGAATGTGAAAATAATCGTCTATTTTAGGCAGCCCTTCTGAGGATTACTTGATCAATTGTGAAGGACATTTTGAGAAAGCCTGGTAATCATTTTACAATGTGCGTGTGTGCAGAAACCCTTCTCCCAGCTCCCACAAGTCATAACGAAACAGAAAGTTTACAGAGGAAAGTTCACTCCCAAACTTCTTGGCACAAACACAGGAAGTGCAGAAGGAAAGACGTCTGGTCAGATACAGTATCACTAAGCCGTGTTTGTTATGCTGTTGACTTTGGTCGCTGAGCAACATTGCGTGTCACCCTTCAGTGGATGATTGACCTGGTAGCTATATTAGGCCTATCTATAGCTAAACAGAGGCTCATCTGCTCAGACAAGGCCTCATACAGAGCTGTCTGCCAGGCACAGGAAGTCTGCCTTCTGTCACTGTGACATAACTGCTGCTGAAACGCGTGGAGTAGAAGCTGTTTATACAAGAGGCCTATAAAATGAACAGCTGGCTGAAGCCAAACCAAAATCTCTTGTAGTATAAACACAGCACACTGAATATCAGCAATGCGCGTTCCTAGAGAAATGATTATGGGTCTCAGTCATTAAGGAATTTGCTCCTGGACAAAGCATGTTACAATGTAAGTTAATTAAAGTTGATTTAGGACATGTCCTACCCCAACTATAAATCTGTCCCCACATTTTAAATGTACCTCCCCCTCAAATGCAACATAGTTTTGTCAAGGCACAAATGTACTCCTTTTTATTTTGCTTTCCTTTCCTTAAGGAATCAGGCCCTATGTCTTTTTTCAGGCAATGTATAGTAAGGATCGAAACTTTTTTTTTCTCTTTAGCTTGTGTTTTTTAGCCATATTGTTTGCACTAGGGCAGGTGTAAGTGCTGACTGATAGTGATGACTGGCACGGCGGTGTCCTTGCATTAAAAACTACTCATATGCGTGTCACTAGATAGCACACATGTGTATACAAGACAGACTGTGAAAATGCATTTTTTTTATTATATTGCACATATGCATGTGCATCTCTTACAGTCCGTTCTGTCGGTCTACATACGGCACGTAACGTTTAGGCACAGCTTACTTGCACCCAGATTCGAACTGAAGCGCATCGCAAGATCCGTGCGGATTTGGATACAGGCAGAATTACACTAAAGTCCTGTGCTGTGTTTTAAAACGCGAGTTGCGTTTCGACATGAATCTCTATAGGAATCCTCAGGCCTTAAATGTTTCTGTGTGACCCCGTTATAATGTAGATGTATGTTGTAGCTCATATTCCTGGGGCTCACTATATATAAGGTGGCATAACTTGGCAGCAGTGGGGCGTGACGCTTAACTCAGGGTAGGATATAAGCCCAACATTGCTTCTACTATACCCAGTTATTATACCAGCTTTACTCACTCTTTCCCAGGTCTATATAATATAGGTGCCGGGAATAAGTCAATTTGGGCAGTATTATAGCAGTTATATTGTTTGAGGCGCACGTGTTTGTAATGTATTGGGTTTAGCCTCAGAGGGGGTTTAGGACATGGGGCACCTTGGCCAGACAGCGGTTAAGTTAAGAAAGAGATGTATAAGATTTGTGGAAGTGGCGTTGTTGAGTTTTACATTGACCTGTGTATAATTAGTAAGTATCACCTTTTATTTCTTGGTCCAGGCCTTCTGGCTGGACCAGAGCATTCTTTATACCCACCGGCCACTAGGCTGGGGCCTTCTGGCTGGACCAGAGCATTCTTTATACCCACCGGCCACTAGGCTGGGGCCTTCTGGCTGGACCAGAGCATTCTTTATACCCACCGGCCACTAGGCTGGGGCCTTCTGGCTGGACCAGAGCATTCTTTATACCCACCGGCCACTAGGCTGGGGCCTTCTGGCTGGACCAGAGCATTCTTTATACCCACCGACCACTAAGCTGGGGCCTTCTGGCTGGACCAGAGCATTCTTTATACCCACCGGCCACTAGGCTGGGGCCTTCAGGCATTTATTTATTTATATCACTAAGCATTTTTTTCATGTTTGTTGTGTGGCTTGTTGTTTTTTTTAGGTGTTTGGATATAGACCCTTATGGGCGACCAGGGTCTGATTAAGGGTTCTGGCCGCCACAGGCTACTACACTCGTAGCGTCCGCTCGCCTGGCTAATATGCGGTAGGAAAAAACAAACTTGTCCTTCCTTCACCCCCCTCCTACCAATGTTTATGTTCCTGTGTTTTCGACACTCAGTTTTACTTTTTAAAAAGGTCACAGCAACCTTTGTCACTCAAATTGTTTTTATTAAAATTAGAACAGAGGCACGATCGAGCGCCTGTCGCCATTCTTGTCTCTCCTACTTGCTTATCCTGAAGCTCCCACCCAAGGATGACTCATCGTCTTCAGCCTTTACCGTGAGAATACGTCAAGATTAAAACTTTACTACATTTTTCTTTCATGTTTTATTTTTACTTTGGAGAACAAATATTCTCTCGTATTTTAAAATTCAGTTCAGTGAATAGTTTACAGTAACAATATTGCACCTCTGAAGATTTTGCGCCCCCCAATAGCTTTCTGCACTAGGCTGCAGCCTAGTCAGCCTATTGGATAATCATACCCTGGTGACGAGCCACCATTGGCTCATCCCACGGGTTAAAATGTCACAGATGCCTACTACTTATTGTGCCGATTGTCAATACCAACAATTATGGACTATGCGTCAAAGCACAATGAGCAATTAAAATTGAGAAAACAGACGTTAAATGGTCATTGCAGGATGCATCAAGGGCTTATTGCAGGAGAAATTATAGATTTCTCCTGACATAGCCCACTTTACGTTTGTATTCAAACCTTCTAAAAACGAAAAGTGGAGATGTTGCCCGTAGCAACCAATCAGATTCTACCTATAATTTATCTACTACATTCTAGAACATGAAGCTAGAATCTGATTGGTTGCTATGGGCAACACATCCACTATACTGTAGATATACAATATATTATTATTTTCCCCAATTACATGCCTAACAGCTGATACCCCCTTTCTTGCTGCCCACCCCCCTTTTTCTTGAAATAAAGACATGAGATTTGTTTGGTGAAAAAGAAATCACAGCTTTATTTTATAATCCATCTTATGAAAAGTGTCAAAGAAAACAGCATCCATCAGTTCCAGCTATAACCGTAATTATCACAACCAATAAGAGGGGCCCTCAATGCCCCCTGGCACCTCCAGGCTTGGGGATCACACCCCCCATTACCCTGGCTTTATAGAAAACCGACCATAATGTTGGTATCGAGCATTTCAAACGTCCTTTCAAAGGGGGGATCCTCATGGCAGATGTGGAGCAAACAAGAGAAGATCTATGTGTTACCTGGTTATTCCAACACATATATGGGTATTGATAAGTACAGATACAATGGATTTGGGATTTATTACAGTATTAAATTAAATAAAAATTGGGAGATGTGAAGATATAGACAATTTCTATTACGGAAAATAATACTTTGCGTGAGGCTAAGTAAGATGTAAAATAAATATAGGCAAATCAAGCAACACTAATATGTATGAGGGGGCTAGACCAGCGCCAGCTTAAACCAATATGACTAATGCTCAATAGATGTCCAGTTTTATCATTCAGCCGTACGGGGAATTCCAACGTCAATCACATTATCATGATCCCACGGTGCAATAGACTGATACAATGTATCAATGTAGTTCATTAATTGTGGATATACCCCACCTATACAGAATGTGTTCCCCTACCCTGAGGGTATGAGGGCACAGTGACTGTAAGATCCATTTATAAGACCACTGTCAGGTTTATCAATCCTTACTGATTCCATCCACCGTGAGTCTACAGGGCTCGTACATTGTTGGATCAAACCAATTTCTCCATCTCAAATAAAAATTATCTACTACATAATTCTTTCTTGTAGCTTTAACATCTAAAGAGGAACTACACCCCTGAAATGAGGTTTAGTATTATTTTCTTTAAAAATCCCCTCACCAATATCTCTCTACAAGTCACTTTCCATACAGATCTGGTATATTATTCCACCGTAATCAGCACGTGACAATAGGGGGTTATAATGAACATATAGCTTAGTGTGTGACCTGTGCGTATAGACATGGATAGGCATTAATGACAGTTGTATTTGTTACATTTATTTTAAAAATGAAAAGGTTAGTTGCAACATACATTTCTGGTTCCACACTAATGTATCTATTCAGTTGTTCAATGGGACAACCTTTCTCAGAAATATGGCAACAATCAGCGAGCAAAGTATAGATGATCTCAGTTATGAGTCAAAGCTCCTCTGACAGCCAAGAAAACATAAGACATTGTAGTTCACTATCTATTACCACTTTTTTTAAGCTTTATTTAAAAATAAAATGCTTGCTAAAACTGACATCCAATCATTTTGACCCCTGATGATGTAGTGTGATGTCACAATCACTCAGATTCTGGTCAGTTACTGATCATTCAGTTCTTGATCGTTGATCTTGGAGTCAGACTTCACTTTCAGTGGCTGGAAGATAATCATGGAGGACGTGAGAGTTGACGTATTTACCAACATGACAAGCGCAGAGTTACTGGGGGTCACCAGACCATCAGAAGTTTGGGTCGACATAGACCTTAATGATGATGATGGGGACAATGGTGACAAGTGTGATGAGATGGAGGGACGGGAGGAAGAAAGGAGCAGGAGACAGAGCGCCTGGCGGAGGCTGTGGGACATCATAAGATCGGCAGTAAGACGCCTGGTGTCTATACTCTCCAGCTGCATCCGCTCCGGCACAGATACAGGTACAGTAATCAAACTCCATTGTAACATCTAACGTACAGTAACTCTGACTACATAATTATATGATGTTTACTGGAAGTGGTGGGAGCTGCTAGATGTAATTGTCCTCCTATAGTAGTGTTAGACTATTATACTAATAGCTAATGTTTTATTACATACCACCCATCATTTGGGTAGACGGCCTTGGGACAGGGGGCGTGGCTATGGCATGATGGGGGCATGGCAACATCACTAGCGCTTTTAGAGTTGTGACCACACCCTCATCGCTATGTGGCCACGCCCCATCGTGTCATGGCCATGGCGGTACTGCATGCAACAGATCAGTATCTGATAAGGCGTTAAACGTCTTTACAAAGTTGTGACGTGGGAACAAAACTTTACCATCTATAAAATATTAGTAATTGAATTATATTAATGCAGCAGAAGTGAGTTACGTCTGGGACTCTAATTCTGTCCTTATTGTGAAAGGGGCATTAACGACTATTTACTGCTCAGGTACAATGGGGATATTTATGAACACCGGTGCACAAGTCACTGGGCAAAACAACTGCAGCAACTCACAGCAGCCAATCAGAGAGCTGCTCTCATTTTCCCACCTGTACTAGATAAATGACATCTAGAATGTAACTGGTTGCTATGGTTACAATATGATTCTATGGTGCAGTTCCCTGTGCCCTGGTTATCATAGATGGGGGGTGAGGGGGGTGTCCATGTGTGGGTACAGCGACCACACAATCTAGCAGGAACACCCACATCTGGAAAAAAGAATGGGGGATAAATTTACTAAACTGCGGGTTTGAAACAGTGGAGATGTTGCCTATAGCAACCAATCAGATTCTAGCTGTCAGTTTGTAGAATGTAAATAAATGATAACTAGAATCTGATTGGTTGCTATAGGCAACATCTCCACTGTTTCAAACCCGCAGATTAGTAAATATACCCCCGGGCCAGCGAGAACCAGCGGAGTCCTGCGTGGGCTGTCACACTTCCCTCCTGACTGGGTTTTACTCATGATATTGTAATACTGTATTGTCACAATAAGGGGGGGTCTGACTCAACTTAAATATGACTAGTGGTCCAAAAAATGTGCTAAGAAGCACAAAGTAAAGGTGATAAATGCAGCACTGTTGTTCAAAAACAGTTCTAAAGTGAATTTTATTATTTAATCATATTAAAAATTCTACATCTCATAATGTATTTGCTTGATTTTGCTCTACAGGTCCATTGACAGCCGAAATTGCTTGATAATTAAGAAATCAAGAAAAGACATGAAAGAGACTAAAATGGTGAACGAACCCTTCAGTAGAGCCGGATATGATATTGTCTGGTATTGTGATGAAGATTATAACTTAGTTACAAATAATCCACTATTATTATTATTGTTACATTAAATAATTTATTCTTATAGAATCTGAAATGATTGTCTTATTTTTCTATGTATATTTGGACCTATTATTTGTGTTTATCATTCAGTTACACACACATATATAATACTCAGACATTTCCTGAGAGTGTCTTGTATTCTAGAGATATAACACAGTGATATGATACAGCCACGATTGAAAGGTTGTTATACGCTTGGGAGCTTTATGTAGCTGAAATAATGTATATAAACTTGGGTGTTGATCTACCTCTAGTATCTCGTTATAGTCCAGGGAAATATATTTATAAATACAATTAAACTAAGCCTTAAAACATCAAAAACTAGTAAGTAATAGAACAAAATATAACTTAGTCCGGCACTGAAATGACTGCTCAGACTCGGTACCAGCGCTGGGGATCTGCACCCCAAAAGTAGATAATTAAACAACCAAGGTATGCGGTGGTGTGTCCGAGTCTGCCACAAAAACACTCATGCACAAAGTATATATTTATAAAATGTTTATTCTAACATATAAAAAACCATAATAGGTACAACCAATGAGGACTATAATCTGTGCCAAAACAATTGGTAGCGAGGTAGGTGCACCTACACGTTTAACCAGATATTATATGTACCAGTCCAGCAACTGTATAAAAACCGTTCCACTCTAATATTATAGAGATTGCGATATATTTTTCACGGAATTTCCAAACCCTGTCAGGGAATTTAAATGGAGAATAAAGTGATGTGTTTGGGAGGTCCAACTCCGGAATAACTGATGAAATCCAATACGAAATGTCAAAAGGTAACAAAGGTCTCTTACCAATTCTGGCGATGTATTATAGGACCAGTACCTTATTCTGTACTATGTACTGTGTAACCGACATGGATCCTCCTCCTCTAGATGCAGAAAATATACGGAGCTCTATGGATAGCTCTTGTTCTCACCACATGAACTCCAAACACTAGCGCGTGGTCTCGCTAGTGACCGACGTCATAGAAGTGCGTCCCCGTCTCCTCCGGGACTCCTCGGGACTCTTCAAAAGTATAAAGTTGAACGGTGGTAGAAAGATGCACTGGTATAGGCACTAGACTGTAGTCCACAAGAATGGTTAAAATAATTGCTGTTCACCTGACGCGTTTCATCCCCATATAGGCGATTTCCTCAGAGATAGTTTCCACACTGACTTCAGTCGTCTTTTAAGACCACAGCAAATTACAAACAATTAACTCCTGGTAAAAAATTAACCCTTTGTGAATCATGCATGAGTGTTTCGTCCCTATACTTGTAGAGGGTATTATATCCATTAGAAAAAGCATATATATATATATAAAAAAGCAAACCAAACAAAAATCTACACATATTTCCAAGTGGACATTTTTCATATGTCATATGTAGTGATGTTCTCTTGTTGTTTTAACATTTCTTCTTAAAAACATACAAGTATCCATGTGCTTAGTTGTTCCTCCACATATATACATGCATATAATTATACATATATATACATAGTATTTATCAAGTTACACACACAACCATTTTTGAAAATATATATATATATACATGTATTTTATTCTATTTAGCTAACATTCTAACGTGAGAATAGATTGACATTAGCAAAATTGCTATTTACTAGATCCATATTTTAATAAACATTTGACTATAATGAGAAAGGTATAGAATTTTTTAAAAATATATTATAGAAACCAGAATCTACCATGACTATCAGGCAGACATAGAGCATAAAAAAAAAAAAAAAAAAAAATAATAAAAAGGAAAAAGGGAGATCACTACATAGGCAGACATCTAGTTATCTGGTAGAACTCGTTCATATAATATCATTAAGTTCAAGAGACTCATTTAGACCTACAGGGTACAATGTGTCTAAGAGATAAATCCAGTATACCTCCTGTTTGCATAATTTTTTATATCTATCTCCTCCCCTTGCTGTAGGTTTAACACACTCCAAACCAGTAATAGAGAGACCTTCTGGATTACTATCATGCTTATCACAAAAATGTCTCGACACACTGTGAGATCTCAAACCCTTTAGAATATTTCTTCTATGCTCATTGAAACGCAGTTTAAGTTTTCTTGTCGTACGACCTACATAATATAGGTTACAACTGCACCTCAGTAAGTAAATTACATAAGAAGAATTACAGTTGATAAAACCCCGTATATTATACATTTTCTTTGACTCTATGTTTTCCACTGAAATTTCCTTATTCCTAATATATTTACAGGTTATACAGCGGGCTCCACCACATCTATAAGAACCATCTGGAACTGAGGCGAACCATTTTAGTTGTGTTTCCATCATAGGACTACCGCTACTTCCAGAATTGTCACATGACTTTTTTATTTTTATTTGTGAATGTCTTTTCAAAAAGACTCGGACACACCACCGCATACCTTGGTTGTTTAAGTAAGTAATAGAAGGTTACCTTGTGCAACTACGGAGAAGAAGGAATAAATAGGAGAAAAGGAGCGTTGACCCAAGGTAAGAACCCATAAAACCTCGGAGGCCACCAATAATCAGATCTTGATCCAAGGAGAACATAGGAAAAGTCCCTTCATGTCCCGATGGATGGAGGAGCCTTGGGTCACCGCCATAAGATGGAGGAGTCTTGGGTCACCGCCATAGGATGGAGGAGCCTTGGGTCACCGCCATAGGATGGAGGAGCCTTGGGTCACTGCCATAGGATGGAGGAGCCTTGGGTCACCGCCATAGGGTGGAGGAGCCTTGGGTCACCGCCATAGGATGGAGGAGCCTTGGGTCACCGCCATAGGATGGAGGAGCCTTGGGTCACTGCCATAGGATGGAGGAGCCTTGGGTCACCGCCATAGGATGGAGGAGCCTTGGGTCACTGCCATAGGATGGAGGAGCCTTGGGTCACCGCCATAGGATGGAGGAGCCTTGGGTCACCGCCATAGGGTGGAGAATGTAGAAAGAAAATGTAACAAGTACCTTATTCATCTGGCCTGATGTACCTCTTGTATGTAATACACAAAATGGTACGTACACTGGCGCTCCCGTTCTTGAAACACAGAGAACTTCTAAATCAGAGAGATACACTCCCTCAATCCTCTCATCATGTGAGGTACATAATAAAAAAGAAAGAAAACCAACATAGCATGATAACGTAAAACATCAAGTATAGTCCACCACCACTATGGGCATGTATGGAGTGTTCAAAACTTGGTGATGATAATAAGTTTCAATACAGCACCCGTGATCCTTCCTCCAATTTCCTCCCCCTCAGGGTATGAGCTTACATTCAGGAAGTCAAATATAGGCCTGTAGAATAATTCTCCGTTTCCTTACATACGTGCTAAGCAAGAATTTCCAGGGTTATCATAGTCTTGATTTTTATTTAGCCTTTTTTTTTTAATGTTTTCAGATTTATGCCATAATATTGTTGCTGTGAAATATTTGGCACTAATCTGCTTCTACATGTCTTTTATTTGAAGTTATGTTCTAGAGTATAAGTTAATCAGACATTTGTTAAAAAGTGTTCTTACTATTTCCTGGTGCTGAATGAATAACTAAATATATTTATTAATATAACCGATATCTCTTTATCTTAGGTGAACTACTGTACAAATGTGTAACTCTGCACCCTTTCTCTGCAGATTGCCAGATAAATACCTAACTCCTCTTTTAGAAACCTGTGGCAAACACCTCCCTTTGTCACATAGTGTTCTGTGAATCTATATGTTTTATATACAGATTCAAAATAAATATAGAATATATTGTGTTCTGTGAATATACAAACGTTCCCAAATTTGATTATAGCTTCTGTTTGAGATATAGGTCCAGGTGATTAATCAACCTCAGCCTTTACCGTTCGATTGGCCAGTAGAAGGACAACTACCAATTGGATCTGATCATCAAAAATATGAAACTGGTACACTGTATAGAAACGCATTAGGACTTTTACTTGTTCAAGGAGTGTTGGCTGTTCTGCTATATCGGGATATGACTTGCCAATGGCAGGAGTTACTTTTACGAGCAGCGCGATAGAGGGTTTGACCCAATGAGACTATAGTGGGAACTGGAGATCGCCAACAGCTACTTTGAAGGCTGTGGGAAAGTGTTGACGGTGCACGGCCCCCTAGCCGACAATATTCCAAAAACCTCAATAAAACTGTAGCAGCCAATCAGACACTTGCTTTGAATGTGAAACTTGCACAAGATAAATAAAAACAAATTTCTGATTGGCTGCTCTGGTTTTACTGCAGATTTGCAGGATACGCTAGTAAATTATTATGTTTATGACTTAGTAATATTTCCCTTTGGTTACTTACCTCTGCCTTAAGTCTAGTGCGCGATCTTAGTTCCGTCAGGAGGCGCTGAGTGCTCAAAGACTCCACAATGCAGATCAGATCGTCCCTGAAATACTCGTAAATCAGCCTCAGCTCATACATTTTATACTCAGCCAATTGCTGGTTGAACTCTTGAATTCCACCATGGTCCTGAGACCGAGACTTGGGTCTAGCCATGGGTTTAGGTATTGGAGAGCAGAGACCTAAAAGAAATACAATTTTTTTTTTCAAGGTAGTTTTGAATAGGTTTTTTTTATCTGGAAAGACCTTCATTATTGAGGCAACACTTGTAATGCACAATATACACTGCGCTCATGTGCATTCTGGTGCTTGCAGGTTACATTCAAAGACAAATCAGGGCCTCTATCTCTTTGCAGCAAGCAACCATTGTACCATTAGTATTGACCTTGCTTTTTACCAAGAATGTCTCATAAAGTTCTATAAACCCAGCATTGTTTCTAAAATAAGTTCTGTGCAATGTCCCCTTAATTTCTTAGCTGAATACGATTCCTAACAAGTTCCTATAGTTTTAAAATGACACTCAGGAAAAAGGTTACCTTTGAAGCCGTTTTGAGGACATAGTCTCTCTTGAGAGCCAAAGAATTAAACACAGCACAGTCTACGACCATACCCAGGATTGTGTTATGAAGGGAACTAACGGAAGATGAAGCTTTACTTTCGTTGTTTATTTGCTTGCTCTATGCAAGCACAGGGACAAGAACTCGACTTTCCAGTTCATAGACGCTTGAGGAAATCAATTCATTTCTTTACATTAATATTTTTGCTTTGACTGTAATGTACCTAACTCAAAACTGACCACAGTGACTTCATGAGCTTAACCCCTTCACGTTCAGGCACTGTTCTTACCAGTATCCGCTTATGAGATAGTCCTCTATGCCCAGTCTGGCCACCATCTATCTCTCCAAGTGTTAGGAAACCACAAGATCCAGGTAGATGGACTAAATTGTCTTCAAGGGCAAATGTTTCATAAGTTCATGTTGTGTGTTTGTTGAAGACCATTTAAAGAGAGATAACGCACTATGTCCTCCTCCATCTAAAGTCTCTGAGGATTTATCTAGGACCAGTGGAAAGTCTCCAGTTCTTTAAGAAGTTTGGTATTGGATTAACACACGCCTATTACTTTAGGAGTCAAGTAAGCACATTTACATCAGGGGAAATCCCAGAGATGATCACCCCAAATCCGGTGCTTGAAAAATATTTTTATCTATGCCACTTGGTGGTTTTTGCTTTTGAAACTTTTCACTCACATCACTGGATGTTTTGTTTTGTGGTTTACATAGATTTATACCACAAGGTGCAATTTGATCAATGGCCTGATGGGCTTCATGCCTCATGTTTTATATATGATTTGAGTTCACTATTTGAAGAGATATTTATTTGTTTTGACTTACATATATATATATATATATTCTATTTTGCATATTCTGAAGATTTCAATTGGTACAGAAGATTCACAAGGAATGCCACATGGACTCATATTGATATTTTCATCCTTTCTGCTTGTATAGTTTATTTTATTAATCATTTAATGTGGTTTATTGTGTAGCGCCTATCGTGTGAATTGTATATTTTTTTATTATTCAAATTTTATATTGTGGGGTATACTGACAGCCCCTCTATTCACTTTGTAGGCTGCCACAGTTAGTATAATAATCCTGCAGTTGATGAATTTTTAGATTTGTGGCTTAATGGTTAGCACTTCTGCCTCACAGTACTGGGGTCATGATTTCGATTCCCGACCATGTTTGTATGTTCTTCAGGTGTTTCCTCCAGGTGCTCCGGTTTTATCCCACAATCCAAAAACACACTAGTAGGTTAATTGGCTGCTATCAAATTTACCCTAGTCTGTGTGTGTATGTGTGTAAGTTATGGAATTTAGACTGTAAGCTCTTTTGGGGCAAGGACTGATGTGAGTGAGTTCTCTGCACAGCGCTGCAGAATTAGTGGCGCTATATAAATAAATATATAAATAAATGATGATGATGATGATCTGTCCTCTGGGAGATGCACAGGGCAGATCTGTAAAGTTGAGGTGGGAGGGCCACAGAGACACAAATTGCATCATTATGTGATGATGTAAACCGCATCATTGCACATTAATGTTCTGGGCACAGTAACATAATTCGTATCATAGTCCAATCCCTTTCACCATCGCCACCCTGGGAGATTTGCTTACACTTTTTCGGGAGGCCGGAGGAATCCAAGAAAGTCAAAAGTCTACATTCTGGAAGAGTTGGCAACTATCGACTTTTGTCCCATGCGCTGGAAAAAGTACACTTGCGTTGGTACACCACCAGAGGGCAATTGCTGTAGGCAGCACTGGCTAAATACACAGATTTTGTCCCCTGTCTCCTTTTAGGACATTGAAATAATTCAATAATTTAACTCATTTGAAATAAAGGATTCCCCACTTTTAAACTATGGTGCCCCTGATTTACATTTGTCTGGTTATCATGAGATAGACACAATTCAATAATCTGTACACAGCAAGATATGACGGGGTAGTTCTAAAAGAACCAACCTCACCCTGCCTATAAAAAAAACAGTGGTTGTCACGAATCGCAACAGGGAATATGGTTCCTGGGTTTGTCAAACAGACATACAGGTACAGGTAGGGGACTCAGTGAGCAGAAATCTTGTAGATTAGTCACACTGAACAGCAGAGATGAGATGCTGGAAAGGATAGTAGGTTCTGTGAGCTGATATCCAGGAATGAGCAGAGCTGAGTAAGACGTGCAGAAATACAGGAACCGGTAGGAGAGCTCTATGAGCAGAGAGCTGTAGATTAGACAAACTGGTGCAGCCGAGCTGAAGTGCTGTAAAGGATGGTAACTCTGTGAGTTGATATCCAGGAATGAGCAGGGCTCATTCAGTCATGCAGAGATACAAGAACAGGTAAGCTGGAGCCAGGGGGCCAAGTCTTCACACAGTCAGGGTTGACAAACAAAGAACAGGCCACTGGGTGTTGGCCAAGGTGCCTTAAATAGTGAGGTGATGACAAGCTGGATGAATGGGAGCAGAGAGGAGGAGTTCTATCTGACAGGACGGGTCTGAGCATGCGTAGAACCGGAATCAAGATGGCCACCGCCATCGGACGGACCCGGCAGCAGCGGGGATCCCCTAATTTGGCAGGCAAGAGTATCGAACCCCCTGTGTTGGGGCAATATCTGATAGTGGTACCCTTTAGTGAAAGAGGGAAGTTCTTTTTTTAGAAAGTATTGCATCCTTGGTACTTCAATTAAAGTCATGAATAAATCCAGCTAGAATTTTACAAAATGTACAGACAGATTTGTTGGGAAATGGGAGGAATCTACATGAGAAAAAATAAAGCTAGAGTACTAGAATCTCTTTGAGTTGAAACGCGTCGATGTGCTAGCAGGGGAGAATTTGGATACTACGCAAACTGTGAATAGGTTTGTGAGAAGCCTAAAACGGCAGCTTCATTCCGTGTGAGCTGTTGTTTCATTGTGGATGCTTCATAACTTAAACCATCTGGTACAAGCCTTGTATTTCACATAGGTTGTGTATTTCAGTGATTTTATACGTTTGTTTGAATGTGAGTTGTCAATAAAACATTTTTTTTATGCCTCATAGTAAAAATGGGATTGCGCTCTATTCTTTCCATCTTTCTCTCTAGCATGGAATGAAAACGGCTATTCCACCTGTCCAATAATTGGGGAGAACGATACATTTGAGTTTCTAGGAAGAATCTACAGAGCAGGTTTGTTTTTGGTTTGGTTTTTTTTGCTGTTTTTTGTTTTGGTTTTTTTGTGTCTCCAGCTTTGCCTTTCGGAGTTTATCATAAGATCAGATTTAATTCCATTCTGCATCCTGTAATTAGAAACCCATGTGGGAAGGAGTGGGAAGATTATACTATATATATGGCCTTAGAGAAAATTCGGACTTTATTTAGTGTCAATGTATGGATTTCATTATAAGGACTTATTTGTTCTATATCAACTACTTTAGTGTTGTTGTTCCTATTATATGTAGAGATGCTCGGGCTTGGTTTTCTGAAAACTGAGCCCACCAGAACTTAGGGGATCCGAGTAGGCTCGCGAGCCGACTTTTGCGCGTCCTCAGATCTGAAACGAGGCGAAACATCATTGTTACATTGTCGGATCTCGTGGGTTTTGGATTCCATAAGTACCTCCCTCCCCAGGAGATCGAGCACCATTGCTCATACAGAAACAGGGGTAGCAGTGCTCTTGTCACTGGACAAAAATTGACTGGAAATGACTGGAAATTAATATTATTGAGGTTAATAATAATGTAGGAACAAAAAAAGAACCAAATTATGTGATTTTAGAAGAAAATAGGGATCCAAAAGCAAAACTCGGGGGTCAGTGCACATCTCTAATAATATGTTAGGTAGCACCTTCTTTTTCCCTTTCATTTTTTGTTACTCTAAAGGAATTGGTCCATGTTTCTACATCCTCCTGCAACACATAGGGAATTGTGCACGTTCTTTTCTATATTTGTACTTTTTATTGTATGAGAAACTTGCTTGCTTAATTTTAAAACTGTATGTCATAGCAGTGGTATTCACTTTTTGTATAACTTAAGCATTGTGGCTATTTCCCCATATTAAATTCAATTTAAAAACATTCTGCTGTTGTGTTCTTAATAAATTCATGTGCTAGATAGCTCGGTTATTAAAGGGCTCCATAACTGAAACACAGGGATTTAATTGGCGAACGATAACTCTGATTGAATTAAAGTTTTGATTGTAATTTGAGATAGGTCAGAGAGCAACCAGAGGCTTCCTATAAGAGTTCAGCTCTTGAAGCAAACCTTGGTGGTAGCAGAATTTTGGAATTAATAGCAAGCATATCATAGAAAAAAAAAATAGTGTTTTAATCCTTGGACAGACTACATTGGCATGCTGAGATTAATCACTCACACATCACACAGGTTCAGGTAAGTGCCGATTGTGACAAGTTGTTGGTGGGTTGTTGGATATATTTTTAATTTAAGAACTTAAATGAATACAGTTTCTGGGATTTTTGTGAGAAGGAATACAGACTAATTCACCAAAGACAGAACTCTGTGCTTAATTTTTTGTTAAAACTCATACAGTGCAAGCAGTCTCTCCCCCTCCCTTATCTTGTTTTTCTTTCCCATCTTTCTCTGGTCCCAGGAATGTGATGACTACCGCTGCATTCAGGCACCAAACTAATGCTTTATATGTTGTGCAACCTGAGCACAGAGGGAATCTCCAGCACTGGCATGAGCAGTTTATCAAAGCCGTCTTACAGGGGATCAGAGCCAAGCTGGGGATTTGTACGGGGGAGGGCCCAGACGGACGTCAGAAAAGGGCCTTGCCGCTCCCTATTGGTTAGATTGACCGGCTCAGAGGCCGCCACACTTGGCGTGGCTCCTGTAAGCAATAGTTCTCTTGTGGGGTGTTTTTTTTTTAACCCTCTGGTTTGCAAGACTGGGAGCAAGAAGAGGGCGCCCCCTGGATGTAAGTGAGAAATAATGACAATAGCGAGGGTGTGTGAGGGTGTTTTTTTTTTATTTGTAGTGAAGGTATTTTCTCACCGAGAGTGTATTTTTTATTTTTCAGTGTTTTTTTGTTTTTTTTTATAGCTTAACTACAGGGCCCAACAGGCCCCCAGATGTCAGAGCATGCTGGTGCTTGTAGTTCTACAAGTGCCAGCATGCTCTAGCAGCCATAGGTATGCTAGCATTTGTAGTTTTACAAATACATAAGGCAGGACAGGCTTGCTGGGTCCTGTAGTTCATCAGCCAAGAAAAAAAAAAAACACTTGTGGACATTATAGCAGTCGGACCCCAATGATGTGGGTTTTCTTGCTATAGTGACCTCAGCCCATCCTGTTATATCCTAATGTTGGTAACATTCTCCTGGAAGGGAGGGGGTCCCACATTGTTGCCCCTCTTTTCCTGTGACTATAAGCACTGGTGTTGGCAACACCTTAGGGAGGGAAGGTGGGGGGGGGGGTCTTTGTTTAGTTTTTTTTTTAGATTTTCTAAATCTACACATTTTACAATGCAAAATATACAATTAACCCATTATTATTGGCATTACTGGCACAGCCTCCATACATCCATCACATGTCACTTTTTTGGGCATCCTGTCTCCTCAATCAACAGTACCGCCACTGATAGAACTAGGAAAGTGGATGCAATGTTGTGCATGTACACATTCAATACAACCCACTCCTATGTACTAACACAATGAGCTCTTGCAGATCACTAATATGTAAACTTGCGGCTCCAGACCACGGCCCGGAAAATATTCTGTACTGCCCCAAAGCATCTAAATATATGGAGTAAGATGTCCGTTGACAAGGTTGGTGCCCTCTTGATGCCAGATATGAGGGCGCCACATGCACCATTAGCACTGTTACAAAATATTACAACACACTATAGCGGTTCAAGATAGGTTGAGCACACATTGTGCTGTTGGCGTATATAATGCTTTTTTTTTTTTACACCTGTGCAAGCGCACACACTACTAGTTTCAAAATTAGTGCTCCGTACCCTCGCGCAGAGGTAATAACAGCGTAAATCGCCAAGAATGCAATTTGCATTCAACTTAACATGAGCCCCATAAAGTACAATAAGCAAAGCTCCTGATTGGCTACTAGAAAATCAGTGAAAATCAGATAAAACAGGGGTGCATGGGTGGTGTATGAGTGTATAGCTAGTTGGGACTGTGGTATGAGCACTCACTCTCATATATGCTGCATTGCAATTGTTTTGCTCTTCTGCTGTGTCAGTGCATTCTGTTGGGACTTTAGCATGATGAATATGGTGTAATTACAGTCATACCATGCCCCCCCTTCATGGTCACAGCATTTGTTCCCGGCCCTGCTTCACCTGTTTTGACACCAAAATTAGCTCTCCCATACCTCCCAACATTTAGAATTCCAAAGTGGGATAAGATAAGCCCAGCCCCAAATGATAGATTTTTGTTAAAACTTACCCACTATTCTGTTACACCCCACCCCTTTCGCAGCCCACTAAACAGGATGTCCCGCCACATTCAGGACAATTAGGACAGAAGTGCGTTCTCCTACCATCTCATCTCAGAGTCATAATTATGCCATTTCACCAACTACACATAAAGACACCAATGTGAGTGACGTTTAGTAACACAACTTGTAAAAAAAATATAGCCACTTAAATCAGTTTTGGGTACTTGCAAAAATAAGGCTCAGTGACTCTAAACCAGCTTATCTTTAATGCTTTATTAGATTACATTTTGCATTCTTTACTGACATTACTTATAACCCTTTCACGCACCTGCTATAGCCTATAAATTGATTGAGCAACTTTCATTTCTGTATTACTTATAACCAGTCAGAATTAATGTTATCATTCTTAAGATGCCAATAAACCCTACAATATTATGCTCATACATAGGTCAAAGTTAAACAATACAACAGACAACTTGTAAAGCAAAGGTCAGCAGGTGAGAGCAGGGGGAGAATATGAAGTAGGAGAAGAAATGGGGTACGAATTAGGAGGGATGGTCAAGCATTTTAACACTGATATCCATCAGCATGGCCGGAGGGTAGAGAATTAAGACACATCACATCCCACCTCTGAATTAAAGGCAGAAACACTCACAGTTCTGCCCACTCTCAAACCGGTTCCCAAGAATCTTACATCCAACCCGTCTTCTCCAATTCCCACCCCACTGTCAAACCCAAGTGCAAGTTTGGCATTGACATGTCCTGCTGTACCAGAAACACTTAATACCTCGGCCTTGGCCATAGCCCCTAGTCCTGTCCCATTAGCTTTTACACCAGCCGACGCTCTGAGTGCCGTGGCACCAACACCAACTTTACCCACATCAATTTTTACTCTTCCAAGTTGAACCTGCAGAGGATCAGTGGAGGCAGACAGACTTGCTACTTCTGCTCCGACCTTGGCCTCCAGGGTCCCCAGACTGGCTCGTGCACTACCCGATACACTTATAATTTTGGATTCAAATCCAACCCCTTTCTTATGAACTTTTACCCTTCCAATCCCTGCCTCTGCTGTAACTCCAGCTTCAGGCAACACAATCTCAGGATTAGGGTAAAATCCATGGGCGTAAGCGTCGAAGTCAGTATAAGTATCATCTACAAGTTCATAATCGTCACCAGAGTCGGCGGAAGTCAGACCCAGCTCGTACTCCATCTGTGCTTCTTGTTTGGCGAGATTTAGGTTTCTTCCTTACAATGGACGTAATGTTATTTATAGAAGCAGGTCACTGTGATGATTGAGGACGTCCTCTTTTAGGATAATATCCAATTTCCTGCTAATTATGTCTTTTATCCTGTTGAAATAAGAAATACAAAATTATATTTTGTACTGTACTTACAAAAATTGATAATATACAGTAATCAGTGTCATAAACCTCTCACCTCCTAATACACAGATATCAGGATCTATAACTCACACCTCCTCCTAATATACAGACATCAGGACACAACTATCACCTCCTAATACACAGATATCAGGATCTATAACTCACACCTCCTCCTAATATACAGACATCAGGACACAACTATCACCTCCTAATACACAGACACAAGGTACACACTTTTTACTTTTCCATACATAAACCTCTCACCTACTAATACACAGAAATTATTATCACTATCATCAGTTATGTATATAGCGCCACTAATTCTGCAGCGCTGTACAGAGAACTCACTCACATCAGTCGCTGCCCCATTGGGGCTTACAGTCTAAATTCCCTAACTAACACATACACAGAGAGAGAGAGAGACTAGGGTCAATTTTGATAGCAGCCAATTAACCTACCAGTATGTTTTTGGAGTGTGAGAGGAAACCGGAGCACCCGGAGGAAACCCACGGAAACACAGGGAGAGCATGCAAACTCCACACAGATAAGGCCATGATCGGGAATCGAACTCATGACCCCAGTGCTGTGAGGCAGAAGTGTCAACCACTAAGCCACTGTGCTGCCCAGACATCCTCTTTTCCTTATGAAAAATAAAATAATTTTGCTTGTGTAACTTATTATGAAGTTAAGACAGCCCACATCCTAAGAATAAAGACAAAACAAGCCCGGTTCTTCTTTGGGCATAAGTCCATTTACGTGCCATATCTTGCGTGAAATAGCTCTGCCGGAACAGAACTTGCGCCAGTGAACGCAAATGCATGCAATCCATGTCCGAGTGCAAATGACGCAACTGCCTACAACTTGAAGGGCAGGACGGGGTTGAAAAGGGGCTTACGGACGTAGGCAATGTACAGTAAGGCCGTGCTAGCGCAGATGCCATTCTGGGTTTCAGTTAAGTACATGTTTCTTAGTCGTATAATTTGCACTAGCTACAGGGCAGGTGTATGTGCAGTGATGACTACACGGATGCATGACACTAGATAGCACAGAACATGTATTTGCAAGTAAAATGTTCTTATGCGTACTGCATTGTATGTACAGGACAATAAGCATAAGAACATTTCATGTAAAAAAAAAAGTATCAATAGTAGAGAAGTTCCCCGAGAACCGAGCCCAAATGAACTTCGCAGATCCGAGTACCGAGCCACTTTTGCGTGTCCTCTGAATTGATAACGAGGCAAAACGTCATTGTTACGTTGTCCGATCTCGGCTCTCTGAGCTTTGGATTCTATAAGTACCGCCTTCTGCGGCGATCCAGGGACCATTTCACAGGGGGACACAGAAGGGGTAGCACAGTCTCTAGAGCAGTTGGGCAGCATCTTAGGCAGAAAAGAAAGAGGAGGGGGTAGCAGTGTTCTTCAAAGTTTCCAGTGACATTCAGGAGAGGTCCATTGCTCCATTGCTAATTGTCATTGCTGAAATAGAAATAATAGGGCAGACAGGCTTGGTCTAAATCTGCAGTCACATTGTACTGTGTTATCAAAATAGATTCACAGCAGTACACAGAAGACCAGGAGCATCAAGCAGCTGCTAGCACTAGTCATGGTGATAGTAATCCCTCTACGTCATCTGGTAAAGCCTATGTAAAAGTGCAGTGTTTTTAAGTCAGGGTAGCAAATATGTAAAAAAAACAAAACAAGTTTTACCTTGGTAAAGAAAAAAGACCTGTAATCCAGGCAAAGTTATCTGCAGAAAAAAATAAAATTGTCATCATGCCATTTTACACACGCAGTGGCAGGAAAGAATGAGGCCTTCGCCTTTCTCTATGAGTGCTAGTTCTGCAACTGTCACTGAGGCATCTTCTTGTAAGGTCAGTCATGACCAAGCAAGACCTTGTCATTCAGACTCCAAAAGTGGTGTTCAAATACTTTTACGTGTAAAAGCCGAGCTGGAAGAAAACAGTAAGGCATTAGAGGAAAATGTATGTTCAGATTCAGAAAGGACACAAATCCCTGAGGAGAGACCATCCACGAGTGCTATGTGTAATCCTGACCTTTCTGGTAGTGTACCCATAAAAGGCCCTTTCTGCATTTCTGCAGATCTGTGCATGAGCAGCCCAAGTGTAGCCGGTTGAGGATGCCACTTTGGAATTGCAACAGGATGAGGGGGATATTTGTGTAGCTGACGAAGGCGCTAATGAGGATGTTGATGAGGATGATGTTGTTTGTGTAAGTCCTGCACCAGTGGAAGCCGTTCTTGCACGTGATAAGAAGAAGGCTATTGCCATGCCTGGACACAAGATCAAAAAATCCACCTCTTATGTGTGGATTTATTTTTACCCAAATCCTGACAGTTATCTAGCTATTTCTAGTGCTTGTAAAGCTGCAGTCAGTAGAGGTAGGGACCTTAACCATCTAGGAATCTCACCCATGTTACACCATTTGAAGCGAGTTCATGGCAAGCTGTTGGGAAAATTGGAAACTTATGCTAAAAAAATAAAAAGCAGTCCAGCATCAGCTAGGTCCCTACTCTCAGCTAGATCCCGACACCTGCAATCTACATCCACAACACCTTCCTCATCAATATCCTCAGTAGCGATCAGAGTTAGTCCTGCATCCAAGTTGCTAAAGCTAGATGACTCCTGCACTATCCTGGATTCCTCAGAAGAATTGTTGAGTGTTAGTCCCACTGCTGCTGCTGCTGCTGGGGGTGGATCTTCATCCCAGAAGCAGACCAGTAAGAAGATTACTAGTAGTTTACAACAATTGACTGTTAAACAATCCTTTGCAAGAGGAAGCAGGTATGAAAGCTGTCACCCAGTCGCAAAGTGGATCACAGACGCCATGGCGACTATGCTAGTATTAGATCTGCGTCCAATATCCACTATTGATGCAGCTGGTTTTAGACAGTTACTTGAGGTCTTCTGTCCCCGCTACCAAATTCTATCACAACACCATTTTACTAGAAAAGATATTCCTCACTTCTACCAGAAGATTAGTGAAAATGTAATTATTGGGCTACAAAATTCCATTCTACCCCACTGTACACTTAACCACAGATATGTGGACAAGTCGTCTCTCACCCAATCTGTGCTCCTTCAAGCGAGCACTTAAAACTCACCTGTTCCTTAAAGCCTACCAACCATCCACTTAACCTCTCACCTCTTCTGGTTCTCCCCTGCCCCCTTTCTCTCTCCCCGTTCCTTCACTGGCTCCCTTTTGTGCCTGACTTTGTTTACCCTCCCTTAGGATGTAAGCTCGAATGAGCAGGGCCCTCTTCCCTCCTGTCTCCATACCTGTTCTTCTGCTCCGTCTCTACTGTATCTGCCTGCCTGGAGTTTCTGAAGTACTGGTACTTTGTGTTTATTGTCCTGTACTGTTTTACCCTGTATAGTCTACTGTTTGTACCATGTACGGCGCTGCGGAAACCTTGTGGCTCCTAACAAATAAACGATAATAATAATAATAACTGGACAAACTAAAGATTATATGACTGACAGACCACTGGGTTGGTGATTTGCCTTCACCAGCAGTAGCAGCAGCAGCATGTACCCAAGTATGTCCCATTTTTCAGAGGCAGCTACTCCGTGTATCACCGGCGTCACTAAGAGGCACACAGCTGACAATCTATTACAACAACTACGATGTCATTCCAACATGGCTTATCCCGCTTGGACTCTCCTCAGGATGTTATTTCTGATAACGCCACCAATATCATGAGAGCATTACAGCTGGGTGAATTCCATCACATTCCCTGTTTTGTTCACACAATAAACTTGGTGGTGCAGAGCTTTTTAAAAAATTACAGGGGCATGCAGGAGATGCTGTCTGTGGCCCGTAAAAATATTTGGACATTTCCGGCATTCGGCAACAGCGTGTAGGAGATTGCAGCAAAAAAATAGTATTCAACTTAGCCCTTGATATCAATTGTGTATACATTTAGATTCTTTTTGCCTTTTATCATTGTCCTGTATATGTTTTTTTATATTTTATTATTTGTAAGTCGATTTTGGCCATTGCATTGTACCTTTGTTCTTTTACCTTGTTTTTTACCAGTTGTATTAGTTTGCTCCCTATAAATTTCTTCATATATTTGTCTGCAAAGTTGAATACTATTTTCTCTGGTTGAGTTGATAGACATAGATATCTATACATATATGTATATATGCTTTTTTGTTACTTGGCCTTCTTGCATCCACATACTGGTCACTCATATTGTGACTATTGATTACGTTTCTGGCTGTAGCATAGTCCACTATAGCTCTTCCGTTATCTCAAGGGTCAATGAGCAACTAATCATCAGAAATCTTTGTAGGCTCTTTTAGGGAGGGATACCCTAGGTTTAGTGCAGCGCTTGCAGCATTAGGGAGTAGAGCGCAACCATATATTTTGTTTGTTGTTTCAATATATGGGAAATAACAACATGCAAAAAGTAATGTACACCTGTTAATATCCGTTCAGATGGTATCTAAATTAGAGGACCCCCCCCCCAGGGTTTGGTTCTAAAACATTTGTGTTTTAGTTCTGCCCAAAAATGCTGAAAGGTTTTGGTTTTTTATTTCATAATAAACTGTGAAAGATAGGTAAAATTATGTGATTTTATGCTGTTTTTGCACCTACATTACTATTTATAGCATTAACATTCATTTGCAGTCTATTTTCTAATGATCGCTTCACAACAGTCTAAATTTTCACCAATTTTGGTACAAAGGCTGCAGTGAGCAGGCTGGCTAAAATTAGTGACAGAGCAGTGACACAAATACATGACAGTTTAATAGACGATACAATCCTTATGAACCATTGTGGCATAGCAGTGTGCATAAATTATCTACAATTATCTACATGCAGACACTGAATGCTGAATGACATTTGAGTTTTTCCAACAAATTGACACCGGTAGTAATAAGTGGTTATTAGACGGACAGTGGAATCAATAGACATTTCGACCTGTAGACAGACGAAGGTGGGCTGCACCTCGAAGAACAATGTTGAAAGACTACGCGCACGGTAATTTAACTTTACAGGGCATCCATAATTGACAGTCAAGGTACAAGCCAGAAGAAGAAATCATTAAAATGACAGCAGCATCATTAGCCATTAAAATAGACGAAGGTGGACTTTACCCATTATAAAAAAACTTGAAAGACTATGCGCACACAATAAATTTTAAACTAGAGGGCACTCAGGCAGTGAAGAGACAAGAGGAAAAAAAACAAGCCCGCGCTCGGTATATACCTTATTAAATATGGTACCAGCTGTACGGCAATATAAATGTCTATATATGTAAAACAAAAAGACAGTTGTTAGCGTTTATCCTTTACACTGCATATCTGTGTGTATCTAGCAATTTGAAAACATGAGGTATTGGTTCATATTTTGATCAAAACATTTAAGCCTGCATCCCAGCATCAAGGGAACCTCATTATATGCAGGTCCTACACTGACCTACAGGGCCTGATCAGCCAATAGGCTGACCAGGCTGCATCCTGGGCGCTGGAGCCTGAAGGGGCGCAGCGTCGCCGATATGTATTTTTTCTTCTTTTTTAAATGTTGCTGGGGCCGGAGTAATCAGGACCGCCCCTGGTCTAAAGGAGCGGTCCCGACTGTCAATATCACATGACAGCCAGTCTGGCAGTGATCGCTGCTAGCTGCCTGTCAGTGTGGCTACGGGGGCTTCTTACTCTGGTCACGCGCGATCAGGACTTCCACATCTCAGATGACCAGAGTAAGAATAGCCTGGGCCGTACTGACAGGCAGCTAGCAGCGATCGCTGCCAGACTGCCTGTCATACACGGCGCTGAAGAGAGGACTCCACAGCACGTAAGTCTGTTCTAATGTCTCGGGGGGAGGGGGGCAAGTGAGGTGGCTGGAGGGGGCAAGTGAGGTGACTAAAAGAAATTGCTGAGGGGGGCATTTAAAAAATAGAGTAGCTTTGGAGGGACATGATCTTTGCATTGTGCAACGATTATGAGGATGATCTCTGGACTCTAGGGTCACTAAAATACTGAATATTATCCAGTTGGGGCTGGTAAAGGATTGTATTCGTTTTATAGCTCTTTGACAACAATTTTCATATATTTTATTGCCTACATATGCCTGTGCTATGGGGCAGTTTTATCTGCCCATAATGGACTGTTGTGTTTGGACTAAAGGCCCTAATCATTCTGGGTTTGTTAACATTTTGCATTATAATACAATTGCTGCATGTTTTCAATACAGGACCTCGAATTTCCAGAATCCAGCTAGAAGACAACAAAGCTACAAGAACAAGCAGGAGAGAAGAACAAGACCTGGTAAGAGAGATTGCACAACCTGTCTAAATGTGAATGCTGGAGAATACTCCTGAATATTCATATTTAAGAGTTGTCCTAAACGCCTATATTGGGGGATTGGGGGGGCGCTACGGCTGAAATAGCCTAGGGCGGCCAAAACCCTTAATCAAGTCCTGCTGACCTATATGCTTTACACACCATTAAAATGCAGTTAAAATCAGATGAACTCACCTCCCAGATATAGGGGTTTACACCTAGCAAGCTATGACAATGAGCAGCTGTCCATCAAGCCTATTTAAGACACATTTGGGTGTGGCTCATAAGCCCCTGCAATCCATGAAAAAAAATAAAAGTTTGGTATTAGCTTCAAACACTTTGTATTTTAAAAGCAAGAAAAATATTTAGTATTTCTTTTATATATATATATATATATATATATATATTGTGGCAATGGGAGTGGTTTTCCACATGCCTCTCAGAGTGGAATTAGGTGTGGAGCTAACAGTCTGCAGGTAAAAGGCTGCAGACCAAGTCATACATGGGTGTAGCACTGTGCTTATGTTAAGTTATATACAGGTCTGAGACATGTGATAAAGTAAATGTAATATGTGATTTGCTTACATGCATTAACATGTTTGTGTCCACAGCTAGCATTTACCCTGCTACTGCTCCCATTCACTCTCTGTTATAAATTGTTTAAACTTAATAATTCTCAGGAAACATCAACCCTATATGGGTGATAGATATTATAGATGTGTGTGTATATGCGTGTGACGGCTAAACGATATGGCTGTAACTTAGAAGGACATTCACTTAACATATAGGTGACTGACCTATAATAACAAAACTAATCCACTTAATGATAAATGGAACAATACATTATCAGTATTACCAGCATATACTGCTAGATCAGAGAGCATATGCTAACTCTGTAGTCTGCTTAGTCCTTGGTATATTACCATATATGGATAGAACGGTCTAAACTTGTGGATTAACAGCTGGGTCTGAGCATATTAAAGTTTAACCCTCACTGGGCTTTACAAGATAATATGTATATGTACTGGATAGGTCAACAATAACGGACACATTTCAAATCTAGTCTTTATTGCATCAGTGGTATCAACAGTGATTAATTAACCACTCTAAAAGACCAAAGTGACAATACATTGTGTCATTTATAAATTAACTGCTTCAGAGTGAATTGAAGCAATGTAAAGGTCCTTATTGAACAACCGTCACCGCAATAATCAATTCACACCACATATATCTTTATTAATGAATGTTACCTCAGAATAACAAAACGTTTTCAATAAGAGAGTGACTAATAATATCATACATTGACAATTTATATACGTTGGTATAAAGTAGCAGGGCATAGCAAATTTTGCTATTTTAACTCACAATTATAGTCACAATTATTTTAATATTTCGCTATCTGAACTAGGAGGGATTATTTTAATGTATATTAATAAAGACATAGATATTTTAGTAACTATGATCGCTGAGTGCCTCCAATTACACAATTCTTCCCTATCCTTCTCCTTTTTGTGTCCACAGCTAGCAGCAGAGCTGATAGGGGTGGCTGTACTGAATAGGCGTTACAGAGCACCTGAGGAGACTTCCTTTAAAGACAAGGTGGGAGTGTCACCTGTCAGTCATCCAAGCCTGTGGGAGGAGACCTGGGTATTTAACCTTGAGTTGTGCTCTTGTCAGATGTGACTGACGCTGAACTAGTTGGCCAGTCAGTAGTGAGCTGGGCTGTGTCTAGTTAGCTGTAGGGTCACCAGGAGGTGCAAGCAAAAGGGAATGCTTGGTGGTGTCATCCTGACAGAAGAAGTGTTATTTATTGTGATGCCAACAATAAATATATTTTGATTTAAAACAAGAAGTTTTCGTGTTGCTGGTATCTGCTGGGTGTACTTGCAACAGAAGGTGACAAAAGTGTCATGAGAAGGTTGCGGCTTTGTTACCACACACACACACACACACACACACACACACACACACACACGCACACGCACACGCACACGCACACGCACACGCACGCACACACGCGCGCGCGCGCTATGCTATTATCAACCAGTAGCCACTACTCAGTCTAAACTCCCTCACATCATATTACTGATAAGCAGCACACATTTCTAGCAGACTGATCTCTACATAAATAAACTACAGTAAAACAAGAGCTTGTTTGCTATCTAAATCTGCCTATTTCACCCTGTCTAACCCTCTCTAAATGCTATTTTCAGAGCAGAGCTCTGCAGCCAACTATCTCCCTACACGCTGTCTATTTGAAAAGGGCAGATGAGAACAGGAGGGAGAATTATAATAGAAAAGATATTGATCAAAACTCGACATTTTGCCGGCCATGACATTTTTCTTTGTTTTGAGATCCGAAATAGGCGTGCTAAACCGAGGCAGCTCACGGACCACACCTGATCCCCAAAACTCGGGTCTGTCGGATTAAAGTTCCCTCATCTCTAATCTACATCATGGATAGCACACACACGTGGCAAATGGAGGTTTACTTTATACATGAAACATGGCATTATCTCACCTTCCTCACACAGCACCTAGTTCTACAAACATCCAGGCACCAAGATTAGAAATCTGGTAATATCATTAGGACACTTCATAAGCCTGCAATATACAAGGCATATCTCTGTATACTGTTCCTTAAACTGTAATATTCCTTCATCACAATGTAAGTCGGTGTACATGCAGCAAAGTCAATATATTCACAGATACATCCAGGGCCTGATTTCTAAAGGAGAGCAAAGCAAAAAAAAAGGAGTAAATTTGCTCCCGAACAAACCATGTTACAATGCAAGGGGTGCAAATTAGTTTATTATTTTGCACATAGGGAAAATACTGGTTGCTTTTGATGTAGCGCACAAAAACTTGATAACTTTATTTTTGCACTGAAATATAAAGTTGATCTAGGACATGCCCTACCCAACTATAAACCTGTCCCCACATTTTAAATTTACCTCCCCCTCCAATGCAACATGGTTTTCCCAAAGGTGCAAAGTTACTCCTTCTTTTTTTTTTTTGCTTTACTTTAAATTAATGAATCAGGCCCATAACCTTCACCAAAACAATATCATTATTTTTTTCTCCTCTTCTGTGTAAACGGCCATTTTTTAAAGAAAAATAAACACTAAGACAGACACACGCACTTAAAGTAGATCATTAATGTCGATGATAGATTACATGACACAAGGGAGTTGGTGAGGACTGTTAAACAGGTACAAAAGTGGTAGCAGGATTTCAAAGCATTTTGTTTTTTTTCGCTTCTAGCGTTTTGGTCTAAATGGCCGCACTCTGATAGAATAGTATAAATGTTTTCATATATTGCCCGCTAGCACCTCTAGTGTTTATTTTGATTTTCATAATAAAAACATGGTCATTTTGCACAGAAGAGAACTGGGACATCGTTTCGGTGAAAGTAAAGTTGACATATCCCTCTCGAGAGTCGATTGCGAGGTGAAGGGCTACAGACTTACCCACATAGAGTAGAGATCACCGTGTAGAGTTCACCGTGGCTTCACGCACACCACAAGATGCTGTGTGGCTGCTCAGTGTAGACTCTCAGCACTCGTGCTCTCCAACAAGACTAAATAAACCTTTCCTGTAAAAGGATCATTAGTAAACTTGGGAGAAGTCCAACTGAATACCAAGACTGTTTCACTTTCACATAGAAGAATCCCCCTACACACTCCTGTGAACCAGTAAAAGAGCAGCTCTTCTATCGCTACATAAAATGCGATGGCACAAATCCACTAATATATGAACAATCAGAGTCTCTATATTGGGTCGTGTATTTATGTGTTTCTAAATTGAGAGCTAACTTACCAGACGTTAGCCCAGTAACCTTCTTAAATCTTCTTCTCACCCATTGCCTCACAAGCAGCAACTCAAAAAAGTTGCTCAGTTTATAAGATCCCGACAGACAGGGAGGCTCGAGTCCGTCTTGGGGGTTGGACAATTTAGGTTCTTACTCTTCCTTGGGAGGCTCCGTATTATTTAATCTAACTGGCTTTCCCTCTCTTCTCAGATTTCCTCCCTGTGCTTCTCCTTTATATACTCACTCCTGGAAAAGGGGGTAGATTTATCAAACCTTCTAATCAGGAAAAGTGGACGTGTTGCCCAAAGCAACCAATCAGATTCTAGCTATGATTCATCTTGTACATTCTAGAACATGGTAGTTAGGATATGACTGGTTGCTATGGGTAACACCTCCTTTTTAGAAGATTTAGTAAACCTCCCCATCGGTCATAGCTTGGTTGTTATAAAAGCTGCATTAGTAAACAGAGGATTGTTTGGGTTACAATGACTCCGACTATTTAAGTAGTAGATTCTTGTGGGTTTCTTTTCTAATTATTTTTTTCTTTACAATTTTTTTTTAAAATAACTTCTGCCCCCTCGGTTCACTTACCCGATTCTGCCGCAGCTGCTGCTCACAGCCGCCGTTCTTCTCCACGGGGAGCAAGCGGCCGCTCCTCCAGGCCGACGGCCCGTACAGAGGCGGATGGTTACCCTTACGCCCAGCGAGCATGTCATGCTGTTGCGGTCCGGGAATCTGGGACACCCCTCGAAAAGACGCCAGGTATGTATATAATAGAGATGCTCAGGCTCGGTTCCCCGAGAACCGAACACACCCGAATTTAGCAGATCCGATTACCAAGCTGAACTTTTTCGGAATTGAAAACAAGGCAAAACGTCATTGTTACGTTGTCGGATCTCGGACCTTGTGAGTTTTGGATTCTATAAGTACCGCCCTCCACGGCGATCTAGCGCCATTTCACAGAGGGACATAGAAGGGGTAGCCCAGTCTGTAGAGCAGTTGGGCATTGTCATAGGTAGAAAAGAAAGAGGAGGCGTAGCAGTAATCTTCAAAGTTTACAGTGAAATTCAGGAGAGCCCCATTGCTAATTATCATTGCTGAAAAAATACAAATACTAGTGCTGGCAGGCTTAGTCTTCTAAATCTGCAGTCCCATAATGTACAGTGTTATATAGGTAACACACAAAGAGGAGAGCTCCATTGATATTTGTCATTGCGGAAATACAAATACTAGGGCTGGCAGGCTTGGTCTTCTGAATGTGCAGTCACATTGTACGTTGTTATATAGGTTACACACAAAGAGGAGAGCTCCATTGCTAATTGTACCACTTTTCTTTTCTCCCACTGCTGTGTGCCAATGTGTCCTAGATGTGCTAGGAACTGCCGTGTGTTTGTGTCATTGCTCTGTGGCTTACCATCCTGCCAGGTTGCTGCAGTATTTGTCCGCAAGTGTATGAAAATAATATTGTGACCTGTGAAGTCGTCAAAATTGACTGCAAATGACTTCAAATGAGTGTTATTGAGGTTTAAAATAGTGTAGGAACAAAAAAAGAGCAAAATTAGGTGATATTAGCAATTGTTCTAAAAAAATACAAAACCAAAACTAAAATACACAAGGGCGGTTTTGCCAAAACCAAAACGCAAAGTTAATCCAGATCCAAAACCAAAACCAGAACACGGGGGTCAGTGAACATCTCTAGTATATAACCAAGGGGCTTTCCCATACTGTCAGTGAGAAAGCCCCTAGGTTATAAATATACCTCCTGTCTTTCATACCTCACTACGCAATGCTTGTCCCTCCACATCAGAACATAGTATTCAGCGTCTTACATGCTTTGATATTTTTGAGGAATCAAGCCTTCAGGATTAAATGCTTACAAGACTGGGTCCCTTACAGATGCAGAATACAGATGTAGGTAAGAATATTTGGGCTTCTTTTCATTTTTAATAAAATAATGTGGTTTATTTAAAATTATATTTTGTGGCACTGCAAGGTTCAGCATGCCCTGGCATGCATGGGTATGCTGATGCTTCCAGTACCACAAACACCAGCATGCCCAGACTGTTAATGGCAGCCTGGGACCTGTAGTTCCACAAAGTAAAACTGTGATTTATCTGCGATTAGCTGGTATTAACCATTTATTTTCCCACATCCACTGCCCAGGAGTGTGGGAAGAGCCCTAGTGCTTTCAGCACGGAGTTGGATACCCCCAACTCCGTACTGAAAGTAGGAAGCCCGCATTTGATTTTTTTTAGTGGGCCTTACTCCCTAAGGAATCCAGCCCAGTGCTGACCAGCCTGGGGCTGGTTTGTCAATATAGAAGGGGGACCTCACACTGCGGGTTTCCCTGCTATAGTGCCAATAGCCCCGGCTGGCTTGCCTAGTGCTGGTTAGAGTAAAGGGGAAACTCCGCACTTTTTTCCCACGCTTTTTCTACTAGTAGCACTAGGCTGGCAGCACAAGGGTTAATAGGGATCATAGGGGGGACCCTACGCTGTTTGTTTTTGGGGGAGTTTTAATCTGTCTTTAACCACTGTTTGGTGCCATGGGACAAGGCGCACATTTAGAGTAGAACCCAGGCAGGTGCGGGAGTTACAGCTGAAATTAGCTCGCTGGAAGTTGACTTGGACGTTCCCTGCACGGGAACACTCCTTACTGTACATTGATTACATTAATCCGCCCAATCCCCACCTGGTTCTCTCCCATAAATCGTAGACTGTAGTGAGCCTTCTCTTCCACCTGTTCTGCCCATGGGTAGAACAAATTTGCGGAGCATATGCTCAATAAAGCCACTTACGTCCCGTAATGACTCAGGCCCACTATCCGACCTGACGTGGATACATTCAGACTTGCTCTTCTGCTTCCGATATATTTCCCCGGAGGATATGCCTTTTCCAGAAGGGAGTGTGGTGGAAAAGGCGTGTAGGAAAGCAAGTTCTGTTGTGACCAGGTTTGTAAGCTCTTTTGGTGGCTCGCGAATGGAGCATCCTTCTTTTAAATTCCATTTTGCTTGCCTTTATAGGTCGGATAAAGTTGACTTGACAGAAGACTGTGTGGGTTTGTACATCAGGAGGATTTATCGGGCAGCACAGTGGCTCAGTGGTTGGCACTTCTGCCTTACAGCACTGGGGTCATGAGTTCAATTCCCGACCATGGCCCTATCTGTGAGGGGTTTCTATGTTCTCCCTGTGTTTGCGTGGGTTTCCTCCGGGTGCTCCAGTTTCCTTCCACACTCCAAAAACATACTAGTAGGTTAATTGGCTGCTAACAAATTGACCCTAGTCTGTGTGTCTGTGTGTGTATGTTAGGGAATTTAGACTGTAAGCCCCAATGGGGCAGGGACTGATGTGAGTGAGTTCTCTGTACAGCGCTGTGGAATTAGTGGTGCTATATAAATAAATGGTGATGGGAGTTAACCGAGAGTAGGTTTCGATATGGTGGCGGGCCTTGGTTCCTGAGTGAACCAGGCAAGGCTGGATAACATTGGGCATTAGTTTTATATATGTATTGGCTGAACTCGATTCTCTTAGTAGAGTTGGCTTTGGTCTCGGTACAGGCTCCACCCTAGTCGATGGGCTTGTCGGTTGCATTCCGTCAGCCCAGAAGGGACGCTGGTTCTCAGATGCTTGGGGTAAGGGATACCCAAAGACTGAGGATAAGGGTGCACTAGGGTGAAATGGTTACCCATGTATTGATAACGAGAGGGTAAATTACCCTCACTATGATTTTAGGAGCATTGGTCCTAGCCGAACTGCTTATTGTTTTCTCTTCCACCATACACTGTTTTGTTTTAATAAACTCCTTTATTTGCTAAAGTGATGTCAATAATTATTAGTAGAGTGGTAAGAGGGGGGGGGGGGCCTAAAGAGAGGACTGTTTACATGTTAACATCAACCGTAAAGTAAGACACCTGGATCTAATACTTCACCATAATCTGAAACAATTTTGCCGTCAGTAGATTGAAACTCTATTTATTAGCCTGACAAATGAATGTGAAAATAATCGTCTATTTTAGGCAGCCCTTCTGAGGATTACTTGATCAATTGTGAAGGACGTTTTGAGAAAGCCTGGTAATCATTTTACAATGTGCGTGTGTGCAGAAACCCTTCTCCCAGCTCCCACAAGTCATAACGAAACAGAAAGTTTACAGAGGAAAGTTCACTCCCAAACTTCTTTGCACAAACACAGGAAGTGCAGAAGGCAAGACGTATGGTCAGATACAGTATCACTAAGCCGTGTTTGTTATGCTGTTGACTTTGGTCGCTGAGCAACGTGGCGTGTCACCCTTCAGTGGATGATTGACCTGGTAGTTGTATTAGGCCTATCTATAGCTAAACAGAGGCTCATCTGCTCAGAGGAGGCCTCATACAGAGCTGTCTGCCAGGCACAGGAAGTCTGCCTTCTGTCACTGTGACATAACTGCTGCTGAAACGCGTGGAGTAGAAGCTGTTTATACAAGAGGCCTATAAAATGAACAGCTGGCTGAAGCCAAACCAAAATCTCTTGTAGTATAAACACAGCACACTGAATATCAGCAATGCGCGTTCCTAGAGAAATGATTATGGGTCTCAGTCATTAAGGAATTTGCTTCTGGACAAAGCATTTTACAATGCAAGTTAATTAAAGTTGATTTAGGACATGTCCTACCCCAACTATAAATCTGTCCCCACATTTTAAATGTACCTCCCCCTCAAATGCAACATAGTTTTGTCAAGGCACAAATTTACTCCTTTTTATTTTGCTTTCCTTTCCTTAAGGAATCAGGCCCTATGTCTTTTTTCAGGCAATGTATAGTAAGGTTCGAAACTTTTTTTTTCTCTTTAGCTTGTGTTTTTTAGCCATATATTTATATTTTTTAGCTAGGGCAGGTGTAAGTGCTGACTGATAGTGATGACTGGCACGGCGGTGTCCTTGCATTAAAAACTACTTATATGCGTGTCACTAGATAGCACACATGTGTATACAAGACAGACTGTGAAAATGCATTTTTTTTATTATATTGCACATATGCATGTGCATCTCTTACAGTCCGTTCTGTCTGTCTACATACGGCACGTAACGTTTAGGCACAGCTTACTTGCACCCAGATTCGAACTGAAGCGCATCGCAAGATCCGTGCGGATTTGGATACAGGCAGAATTACACTAAAGTTCTGTGCTGTGTTTTAAAACGCGAGTTGCGTTCCGACATGAATCTCTATAGGAATCCTCAGGCCTCAAATGTTTCTGTGTGACCCTGTTATAATGTAGATGTATGTTGTAGCTCATATTCCTGGGGCTCACTATATATAAGGTGGCATAACTTGGCAGCAGTGGGGCGTGACGCTTAACTCAGGGTAGGATATAAGCCCAACATTGCTTGTACTATACCCAGTTATTATACCAGCTTTACTCGCTCTTTCCCCGGTCTATATAATATAGGTGCCGGGAATAAGTCAATTTGGGCAGTATTATAGCAGTTATATTGTTTGAGGCGCACGTGTTTGTAATGTATTGGGTTTAGCTTCAGAGGGGGTTTAGGACATGGGGCACCTTGGCCAGACAGCGGTTAAGTTAAGAAAGAGATGTATAAGATTTGTGGAAGTGGCGTTGTTGAGTTTTACATTCACCTGTGTATAATTAGTAAGTATCACCTTTTATTTCTTGGTCCAGGCCTTCTGGCTGGACCAGAGCATTCTTTATACCCACCGGCCACTAGGCTGGGGCCTTCTGGCTGGACCAGAGCATTCTTTATACCCACCGGCCACTAGGCTGGGGCCTTCTGGCTGGACCAGAGCATTCTTTATACCCACCGGCCACTAGGCTGGGGCCTTCTGGCTGGACCAGAGCATTCTTTATACCCACCGGCCACTAGGCTGGGGCCTTCTGGCTGGACCAGAGCATTCTTTATACCCACCGGCCACTAGGCTGGGGCCTTCTGGCTGGACCAGAGCATTCTTTATACCCACCGGTCACTAGGCTGGGGCCTTCTGGCTGGACCAGAGCATTCTTTATACCCACCGGCCACTAGGCTGGGGCCTTCTGGCTGGACCAGAGCATTCTTTATACCCACCGGCCACTAGGCTGGGGCCTTCTGGCTGGACCAGAGCATTCTTTATACCCACCGGCCACTAGGCTGGGGCCTTCAGGCATTTATTTATTTATATCACTAAGCATTTTTTTCATGTTTGTTGTGTGGCTTGTTTTTTTTTTTAGGTGTTTGGATATAGACCCTTATGGGCGACCAGGGTCTGATTAAGGATTCTGGCCGCCACAGGCTACTATACTCGTAGCGTCCGCTCGCCTGGCTAATATGCGGTAGGCAAAAACAAACTTGTCCTTCCTTCACCCCCCTCCTACCAATGTTAATGTTCCTGTGTTTTCGACACTCAGTTTTACTTTTTAAAAAGGTCACAGCAACCTTTGTCACTCAAATTGTTTTTATTAAAATTAGAACAGAGGCACGATCGAGCGCCTGTCGCCATTCTTGTCTCTCCTACTTGCTTATCCTGAAGCTCCCACCCAAGGATGACTCATCGTCTTCAGCCTTTACCGTGAGAATACGTCAAGATTAAAACTTAACTACATTTTTCTTTCATGTTTTATTTTTACTTTGGAGAACAAATGTTCTCTCGTATTTTAAAATTAAGTTCAGTGAATAGTTTACAGTCACAATATTGCACCTCTGAAGATTTTGCGCCCCCCCCAATAGCTTTCTGCACTAGGCTGCAGCCTAGTCAGCCTATTGGATAATCATACCCTGGTGACGAGCCACCATTGGCTCATCCCACGGGTTAAAATGTCACAGATGCCTACTACTTATTGTGCCGATTGTCAATACCGACAATTAGGGACTGTGCGTTAAAGCACAATGAGCAATTAAAATTGAGAAAACGGACGTTAAATGGTCATTGCAGGATGCATCAAGGGCTTATTGCAGGAGAAATTATAGATTTCTCTTGACGTAGCCCACTTTACGTTTGTATTCAAACCTTCTAAAAACGAAAAGTGGAGATGTTGCCCGTAGCAACCAATCAGATTCTACCTATAATTTATCTACTACATTCTAGAACATGAAGCTAGAATCTGATTGGTTGCTATGGGCAACACATCCACTATACTGTAGATATACAATATATTATTATTTTCCCCAATTACATGCCTAATGGCTGATACCCCCTTTCTTGCTGCCCACCCCCCTTTTTCTTGAAATAAAGACATGAGATTTGTTTGGTGAAAAAGAATTCACAGCTTTATTTTATAATCCATCTTATGAAAAGTGTCAAAGAAAACAGCATCCATCAGTTCCAGCTATAACCGTAATTATCACAACCAATAAAAGGGGCCCTCAATGCCCCCTGGCACCTCCAGGCTTGGGGATCACACCCCCCTTTACCCTGGCTTTATACAAGACCGACCATAATGTTGGTATCGAGCATTTCAAACGTCCTTTCAAAGGGGGGATCCCCACGGCAGATGTGGAGCAAACAAGAGAAGATCTATGTGACACCTGGTTATTCCCACACGTATTTGGGTATTGATAAGTACAGGTACAATGGATTTGGGATTTATTAGAGTATTGAATTAAATAAAAATTGGGAGATGTGAAGTTATAGACAATTTGTATTACGGAAAATAATACTTTGCGTGAGGCTAAGTAAGATGTAAAATAAATATAGGCAAATCAAGCAACGTTAATATGTATGAGGGGGGCTAGACCAGCGCCAGCTTAAACCAATGAGACTAATACTCAATAGATGTCCAGTTTTATCATTCAGCCGTAAGGGGATTTCCAACGTTAATCACATTATCATGATCCCACGGTGCAATAGACTGATACAATGTATCAATGTAGCTCATTAATTGTGGATATACCCCACCTATACAGAATGTGTTCCCCTACCCTGAGGGTATGAGGGCACAGTGACTGTAAGATCCATTTATAAGACCACTGTCAGGTTTATCAATTCTTACTGATTCCATCCACCGTGAGTCTACAGGGCTCGTACATTGTTGGATCAAACTAATTTCTCCATCTCAAATAAAAATTATCTACTACAGAATTATTTCCTGTATATTTAACATCTAAACAGGAACTACACCCCTGAAATTAGGTTTAGTATTATTTTCTTTAAAAATCCCCTCACCAATATCTCTCTACAAGTCACTTTCCATACAGATCTGGTATATTATTCCACCGTAATCAGCACGTGACAATAGGGGGTTATAATGAACATATAGCTCAGTGTGTGACCTGTGCGTATAGACATGGATAGGCATTAATGACAGTTGTATTTGTTACATTTATTTTAAAAATGAAAAGGTTATCTGCAACATACATTTCTGGTTCCACACTAATGTATCTATTCAGTTGTTCAATGGGACAACCTTTCTCAGAAATATGGCAACAATCAGCGAGCAAAGTATAGATGATTTCAGTTATAAGTCAAAGCTCCTCTGACAGCCAAGAAAACATAAGACATTGTAGCTCACTATCTATTACCACACTTTTTTTAAGCTTTATTTAAAAATAAAATGCTTGCTAAAACTGACATCCATTCATTTTGACCCCTGATAATGTAGTGTGATATCACAATCACTCAGATTCTGGTCATTGTGACATCATACACTGTCACGGTGAGTTACGGATCATTTAGTTCTTGATCGTTGATCTTGGAGTCAGACTTCACTTTCAGTGGCTGGAAGATAATCATGGAGGACGTGAGAGTTGACGTATTTACCAGCATGACAAGCGCAAAGTTACTGGGGATCACCAGACCATCAGAAGTTTGGGTCGACATAGACCTTAATGATGATGATGGGGACATTGGTGGCAAGTGTGATGAGATGGAGGACGTGAGTGTAGACGTATTTACCAACATGACAAGCGCAGAGTTACTGGGGGTCACCAGACCATCAGAAGTTTGGGTCGACATAGACCTTAATGGTGATGATGGGGACAATGGTGACAAGTGTGATGAGATGGAGGGACGGGAGGAAGAGAGGAGCAGTAGACAGAGCGCCTGGTGGAGTCTGTGGGACATCATAAGTTCGGCAGTAAGACGCCTGGTGTCTATACTCTCCAGCTGCATCTGCTCCGGCACAGATACAGGTACAGTAATCAAACTCCATTGTAACATCTAACGTACAGTAACTCTGACTACATAATTAATATGATGTTTACTGGAAGTAGTGGGAGCTGCTAGATGTAATTATCCTCCTAGAGTAGTGTTAGACTATTATACTAATAGCTAATGTTTTATTACATACCACCCATCATTTGGGTAGGCGGCCTTGGGACAGGGGGCGTGGCTATGGCATGATGGGGGCATGGCAACATCACTAGCGCTTTTAGAGTTGTGACCACGCCCCCCCATCACTACGTGGCCACGCCCCCATCGTGTCATGGCCATGGCCGTACTGCATGCAACAGATCAGTATCTGATAAGGCGTTAAACGTCTTTACAAAGTTGTGACGTGGGAACAAAACTTTACCATCTATAAAATATTAGTAATTGAATTATATTAATACAGCAGAAGTGTGTTACGTCTGGGAATCTAATTCTGTCCTTATTGTGAAAGGGGCATTAACGACTATTTACTGCTCAGGTACAATGGGGATATTTATGAACACCGGTGCACAAGTCACTGGGCAGAACAACTACAGCAACTCACAGCAGCCAATCAGAGAGCTGCTCTCATTTTCCCAACTGTACTAGATAAATGACATCTAGAATGTAACTGGTTGCTATGGTTACAGTATGATTCTATGGCGCAGTTCCCTGTGCCCTGGTTATCATAGATGGGGGGTGAGGGGGGTGTCCATGTGTGGGTACAGCGACCACACAATCCAGCAGGAACACCCACATCTGGAAAAAAGACCGGGGGATAAATTTACTAAACTGCGGGTTTGAAACAGTGGAGATGTTGCCTATAGCAACCAATTAGATTCTAGCTGTCAGTTTGTAGAATGTAAATAAATGATAACTAGAATCTGATTGGTTGCTATAGGCAACATCTCCACTGTTTCAAACCTGCAGATTAGTAAATATACCCCCGGGTCAGCGAGAACCAGGGGAGTCCTGCGTGGGCTGTCACACTTCCCTCCTGACTGGGTTTTACTCATGAAATTGTAATACTGTATTGTCACAATAAGGGGGGGTCTGACTCAACTTAAATATGACTAGTGGTCCAAAAAATGTGCTAAGAAGCACAAAGTAAGGTGATAAATGCAGCACTCCAGTCCAAAAACAGTTCTAAAGTGAATTTTATTATTTAATCTTATTAAAAATTCTACATCTCATAATGTATTTGCTTGATTTTGCTCTACAGGTCCATTGACAGCTGAAATTGCTTAATAATTAAGAAAGGCAAGAAAAGACATGAAAAAGACTAAACTCATGAACGAACCCTTCAGTAGAGCCGGATATGATAGTGTCTGGTATTGTGATAAAGATTGTGACTTAGTCACAAATAATCCATTATTATTATGGTTACATTAAATAATTTATTCTTGTAGAATCTGAAATGATTGTCTTATTTTTCTATGTATATTTGGACCTATTATTTGTGTTTATCATTCAGTTACACACACATATAATACCCAGACATTTCCTGAGCGTGTCTTGTATTCTAGAGATATAACACAGTGATATGATACAGCCACGATTGAAAGGTTGTTATACGCTTGGGGCCTTTATGTAGCTGAAAAATTATATATAAACTTGGGTGTTGATCTACCTCTAGTATCTCGTTACGGGCCAGGGAAATATATATATATATATATAAATACAATTAAACTAAGCCCTAGAACATCAAGAACTAGTAAGTAATAGAAGGTTAATTTGTGCAACTACAAAGAAGGAATATATAGGAGAAAAGGAGCGTTGACCCAAGGTAAGAACCCATAAAACCTCGGAGGCCACCACTAATCAGATCTTGATCCAAGGAGAACATAGGAAACATCCCTTCATGTCCCTGCTAAAAACGCCGGGTGGAGGAGCCTTGGGTCGCCGCCATAGGGTGGAAAATCTAGAAAGAAAATGTAACAAGTACCTTTTTCATCTGGCCTGATGTACCTCTTGTATGTGTCAGCAACCTTACAGACCTTAAAACTGAGATAACAGCTCTCTCGCAGCGGACCACCGTACTAGAACATAAAGTGAAATTCAATCTCAAATTTAAGAATGAAGCCTCTCACAACCTCAATTATCAACAGCGGGAAAATTATTTTCTGAAGGACAAACTGGAGGACTTGGAAAACCGCGAGCACCACAACAACCTTTTGGCTTTGCAATGTGCTCAAAACTTTGGGTCACTGGGGACAAGAAGGTCGCACTTACCTATGACCTGAGACTTTTCAATGAGACGTTTCGGATTTATAATTTATTATATATCTAACAACCCGATCTCTTCTCAGAGTGCTGACCATTCAGTGATCCCGTGTTTTTTTTACAGATGTGCCTTGCCTAAATTAACTCACAAGGATTGTCCCTTAATCAACACATAACCGAGGCGGAAATCACCCTCACTCTTAAAACCCAAAATCCTTATAAGGACGGTCTTACCACAAAGTGTTTGCAAAGGAGCTACTCCCCCACCTGTCTCAGGTTTTTAATATTATTCTCCAAGGGAGAACATTTCAGCAAGAATCTCCTTGATACACTATTATAGTCATCACTAAACCGAATAGACCTATCTCACTTTTAAACACTGATGTTAATCTCTTCCCAAAAGTGCTATCCAACCATCGCAACATATATCTGACCGATTTGATTAATCCTTATCAAGTGGGTTTTGTTCCCACTGGACAATCCCCGGATAACATCAGGAGAATGATTAACCTATGTATGTAGTTGTAGCTTCTTTTGCCATAAAGAACACACTGTATGGGCAGCATGGTGGCTCAGTGGTTAGCACTTCTGCCTTACAGCACTGGGGTCATGAGTTCAATTCCCGACCATTGCCTTACCTGTGAGGAGTTTGTATGTTCTCCCCGTTTTTGCGTAGGTTTCCTCCGGGCGCTCCGGTTTCCTCCCACACTCCAAAAAAACATACTGGTAGGTTAATTGGCTGCTATCAAATTGACCCTAGTCTCTTGGTCTGTCTGTGTGTGTATGTTAGGGAATTTAGACTGTAAGCTCCAATGGGGCAGGGACTGATGGGAGTGAGTTCTCTGTACAGCGCTGCGGAATCAATGGCGCTATATAAATAAATGGTGATGATGATTATGATACTGTACTATGAACTCACACATTAATTAAGAATATCCTCATTTGCAATGTACACATAGCAAGGGTTAGCTGTCACACAGTACTGTGCTTTGTTACATAAATAATGATATGTTATACGCTGTCAGACAAATAGAAAGGATAGCACTTCTGCTGGGGGTAAAAATTATTATAAAAAAATAGTTTATTTCAACATTTGGTTTTTATTACTATTATTTCGGTTTATTCCTAAAGCACAACAACATTCTGCAGCGTCGTAGAGTGGAGAAGTATGTACTGTACATAAAACATAGTTGAACAGCAAGAAACATTCTGAATGAACTAAATAATAAAATACTGTACAAACTTTATACACAATGCAGGACATAAATAAAATAATACAAGGAAGTATATTTTGATGAAATGGGAATGAACAAGAAGACAGGAGGAAAGAGGGTCCAGCTTACAATTGAATATTCATCCGATAAGGCTAAGAAAAGAGTGGGGTATCAGGGGCAAATGCAGGATTTGTAGAGGGGGGTTTCAACACCATGCCGCCAGTGGGCGTGGCTATAATTTTATACAGTGCTTGGCTGCTCTCCAACTCTTCCTATCCCCATAATATACATGGGCAATGCTGCGTGCACCTAACAGTCTCCCTTTTCAAGCTGAGCTATGTGAAGCGGGAGCAGTGTCCAGCCACCTCAATTATACAGTGTCCCAGGCTTGGAGGGGGGCTTCCAGGCACTAGGACACCCCCCCCCCACCAGTTGGAGAGTCATTAGGTGGTAAAATGGTAGACTTTGATGAAGTGGTGAAATTTTAAGGACTTTTTAATGCTTTGAAGGTTGGAATAGTATCTTATTCAACATTAGAGAGTGTTCCATATGTAGGAAGCTGGGCGGGGGAAATTTTTAAGATGGGATAGAAGATGATTATAGGTGGGGAGTTGAGGCAAAAGTCAGTTGCAGAACTGAGAGGGCAGGAGTGTATAAAGAGATGAAGGTGGCAGATAGGTTGTGGGATATGTTGGTGATGGTGAGGAATTTGATATGGATTTTGAAGGTTAAGGGGAGCCATTTAAGTGATTGGCACAGACGGGAGGCGGAAGAGAGTGAATGAGAATTTTGGTTGTGTCTGGTAAATTTGCAGAGGTGTAAGCGAAAGGATTGGGAGAGAGATTTTATTTGGGCAGTAAACGAGAAGGCATTGTCAAGCATGACAACAATGAAATAGACTTGAGGAATAGAGGAGAGTGTAGTCAACAGTGAGAGAATTTTTTGGGTGATGGAGACTCTGGATGGGGATGTGCTTAGTTTTAGAAATATTTAGGCTAAATAAATCCGAGACTGGGTTTTCTGTGAAGAGTCCATCTGTCTGTCCACGCGAGTTCTCTGGCCACCACATGGTGTCATTATGGAGTCTTTAATAATATCTTCAGATCCGGTCTCTCCATTCCTATCAGATCATCTTTTTGTTTCTGTGACCATCCAATGTCAATTAGTCTAGAGAAGAGAAAGAAATCACATTGGGATCGCCATGCACCACATGTAAATGTTAATGTACTGAGTAACGCACTTGATGCAAGAGACGGACAGATCAATTAGGCCAAGAATTTCAGATCTTGAGTACTAGCATATTAATTCACACATTGATCCCAATTCAGACAAAATGTGGCCTATTAATTAATATCCACTTTAGAATCAGACCAATCACAGTGCATGAAGCATTAATAAACGTCACATGTCCATAGCCTTATAAAAGGAGCGGACTGTCCATGACAGTCATTCTTCCAGTATTGTACTAGGGAAAAAGTTTATAGGTTCTTTCTGTGAATAATAGAAAAACATCCAGATAAACAGTCTCTTGACTTTCTTGATAAAGACCGTATTAACGGTTGAAACGCGTTGAAGCCTGGACTGATTTCTAAAAGGATCTCAACATTTCGCCGATAATTGAAAGTGAGATTGTATCCAGTGGATATATGATTTGCATCAAAATATTGGCTACAGGATAGGAGTATTTCTACATACCTGCTGCTTTTGAGATTATTTTATTCATTGTTGGATTTTATGTGCTTCTTTTGTTCTATGTCCAATGGGACATGATTAAACACTGCTCCTTTTAAACAATATCACGCTAGATGTGTATTTTTTTCTATTTCTTTGACCCCAATGTTTGAGAAAAATGATCAGAGGTTAATATGAACTAGCTGGATATCGTATCATTCAAGAACAAACGGAGAAGAGTGATAAAAAGAACCCGCTACATGCTCATCATAATACATCTTCCGGTAGGAATTTATTTCTTACGATTTTATGTTGAGGTGATGGTCGGGTGGAAGTAGCAAGTACTATCTTTGCCCCATGAATGAACAATTATTGCACATCCAGCACTGAAGCAATTATATATGAGAAATTGAATACGGATTTATTGTGCAATTTGAATATCTTGATTGTAACATTTATGCTCTTTTGTTATTTTTCATTTGTTCCTTTATTTTATTTTTATTTTAAGAGATATTTGGGTACACTTGAGCGCTGTTTATCTGGATGATTTTTCTATTATTATCATCAATTTGTAATAGGTCTGTGTACCCTGTTTCATCTAAGAAATTCGGCAGCTTTTGTGATCATTGAGCGCTGACAGTTTTTTTCTGTTTTATATTCTTTCTGTGAATGACTATTATTAGTTTAGATTACTGTACACTCATGGGCTTACATGTGGTCAGTTTATCTTTTCCCCTTTTCGACACATTTTACACCCCTCCACTAACTCTCCCTCTCAGGGAAAGAGAAAAACTATTAACCGCAAAAAATCTATTTTCATGTGAAGGATGTGAAAGTTTTTTTTAAAGAGAGGTTGAACAGTCTCCCAATCCAGTTATCCATCTAAAATGTAAATTATTAAAATAAGTCAACAATGGAAAACCTCGATGTTTGCCCCTGCTAGGATTTTACACCACCTTACTCCTTGCAGAGATGACGTTTCATCCCTAAACGTAGAATTGAAACCGTCCATTTGCACTTCAGTGATGTACATTTCTTTGCCCAATGTATTAATATAACTTAAACACTCAAAAAAGCCACATGTAATAAACATAGTTCCATTGCCCATTACATTTTATCTAATGAAAAGGGTGGTTATAAATAGGGATGAGCGCGCTCGGATTTCTGAAATCCGAGCCCACCTGAACGTTGCGGATCCGAGTCGGATCCGAGACAGATCCGGGTATTGGCGCCAAATTCAAAAGTGAAACTGAGGCTCTGACTCATAATCCCGTTGTCGGATCTCGCGATACTCGGATCCTATAAATTCCCCGCTAGTCGCCGCCATCTTCACTCGGGCATTGATCAGGGTAGAGGGAGGGTGTGTTAGGTGGTCCTCTGTGCTGTTTAGTTCTGTGCTGTTTAGTGCTGTGCTGTTTAGTGCTGTGCTGTGCTGTGCTGTGCTGTGCTGTGCTGTGCTGTGTTCTGCAGTATCAGTCCAGTGGTGCTGTGTGCTGTGCTCTGTCCTTCTGAGGTCAGTGGTGCTGCTGTGTCCTGTGCTGTGTCCTGTTCAGTCCAGTGGTGCTGTGTCCTGTGCTCTGTGCTTCTAAGGGCATAGTTATTTCCCCAATATTCCCCTGTGTTTAAAAAAATAAAAAAAAGTTTTTTTTATAAAATACCAAAAACTACTTTAATATTTTTTAATTACCACAAAATTTTCACAACCAATCCTGCAGTATAAGCCCATTGGTACTGCAATATTACCAAGTTCACACATTCAGCAGTAAAAGTCCAGTGGTACTGCAATATTACAAAGTTTACACATTCTGCAGTATCAGTCCAGTGGTGCTGTGTCCTGTGCTCTGTCCTGCTGAGTTCCGTAGTGCTGCTGGGTCCTGTGCCGTGTCCTGTTCAGTCCAGTGGTGCTGTGTCCTGTGCTCTGTGCTTCTAAGGGCATAGTTATTTCCCCATTATTCCCAAGTTTGTAAAAAATAAAAAAAAAGTAAAAAAAAATAAAAAATTTAAAAAAAAAAAAATATATAATAATTATAACCAAATTTGCAAAACCAATCCAGCATTATAAGTCCATTGGTACTGCAATATTACCAAGTTCACACATTCAGCAGTAAAAGTCCAGTGGTACTGCAATATTACAAAGTTTACACATTCTGCAGTATCAGTCCAGTGGTGCTGTGTCCTGTGCTCTGTCCTGCTGAGTTCCGTAGTGCTGCTGGGTCCTGTGCCGTGTCCTGTTCAGTCCAGTGGTGCTGTGTCCTGTGCTCTGTGCTTCTAAGGGCATAGTTATTTCCCCATTATTCCCAAGTTTGTAAAAAATAAAAAAAAAGTAAAAAAAAATAAAAAATTTAAAAAAAAAAAAAATATATAATAATTATAACCAAATTTGCAAAACCAATCCAGCATTATAAGTCCATTGGTACTGCAATATTACCAAGTTCACACATTCAGCAGTAAAAGTCCAGTGGTACTGCAATATTACAAAGTTTACACATTCTGCAGTATCAGTCCAGTGGTGCTGTGTCCTGTGCTCTGTCCTGCTGAGTTCCGTAGTGCTGCTGGGTCCTGTGCCGTGTCCTGTTCAGTCCAGTGGTGCTGTGTCCTGTGCTCTGTGCTTCTAAGGGCATAGTTATTTCCCCATTATTCCCAAGTTTGTAAAAAATAAAAAAAAAGTAAAAAAAAATAAAAAATTTAAAAAAAAAAAAAATATATAATAATTATAACCAAATTTGCAAAACCAATCCAGCATTATAAGTCCATTGGTACTGCAATATTACCAAGTTCACACATTCTGCAGTATCTTGTGCTACATATAATGGAGAGCAAAAATTTGGAGGATAAAGTAGGGAAAGATCAAGACCCACTTCCTCCTAATGCTGAAGCTGCTGCCACTAGTCATGACATAGACGATGAAATGCCATCAACGTCGTCTGGCAAGCACGATGCCCAATCTCCTAGTACAGGGCATGTAAAATCCAAAAAGCCCAAGTTCTCAAAAAACAGCAAAAAAAGAAACTTAAAATCATCTGAGGAGAAACGTAAAGTTGGCAATATGCCAATTACGACAAGTAGTGGCAAGGAACGGCTTAGGCCCTGTCCCGTGTTCATGACTAGTGGTCCAACTTCACCCAAGGATCAAAGCCCTCCTCCCCCCCCCTACAAAAAATTTAAGAGAGTTATGCTGTCAGCAACAACAACAAAACAGCAAAGAACTCTGCCTTCTAAACAGATGACATCACAAATCCCCAAGGCGAGTCCAAGGGTGTTGTTGGTTTTGAACCCTGACCTTCCCATCACTGTACGGGAAGAGGTGACTCCATCCAGCATTTGCAGCACGCCCTCTGCATATGCTGGAAGGATCACCCACAGTCCAGTTACAGATTTGGCTAATGAAGGTGTGAATGTTGTGCACTGGGAGGAGGATATTGATGTAGCTGGCGCTGAGGAGGATGTTGATGATTATGATGCAGACAGATACCAAATTGCATTTCTCAATTTCTATTTATATTCTAGATTATATAACGGCTGAAAAGTTTTCTGTTTTACTCCTAGTGGAGAGGGGATCTGATGCAGACAGATACCAAACTGCCTTTGTCCATTTCTTTGTATATTTGAATTGCTAGTTCTACAGTCTATGCAGGCTGCTTTATTTATATTCAACTACAAGTGTAGGGCGGGGGGGGGGGCATAGATAGCCACCAAAGTAACGTGGTCCATTTAATTTCACTTTCTAGCTCCACAGTCTGTGCAGCCTGCTTTTTTTTATCTTCAAAGTATTTATATTTACAAGCCTTGCAATCTAAATTAACTAGAGGTAGTGACGTGGTAGAACTCCAAAAGGCAGTTTGGAAGCCCCTGTACAAACTGGCTCTATTTTTTAACTGAGTTGTCCCCCCTCCAGTGTGTACTCGGAAAGAGTTTTTAGTGCAGCGGGGAACCTGGTCAGTGAGCGGCGAAGGAGGTTGCTTCCTCACAACGTTGAAAAAATGATGTTTATAAAAATGAATAATCAATTCCTCAATGAAGTACAGCACTGCCCTCCAGACAGTACAGAGGGACTGTGGTTGTGGAGTCCAGCGGGGACGAATTGATAATGTGTGAGGAGGAGGAAGTACACACTGTAGGGGGAGAGGAATCAGAGGTTGAGGATAAGGACGACATCTTTCCTCAGTAGAGCCTGTTTAGTTTGTACAGGGAGAGATGAATTGTTTTATTGGTGTGGGGGCCCAAACAAACCAATCATTTCAGCCACAGTTGTTTGGTAGGCCCTGTCGCTGAAATGATTGGTTTGTTAAAGTGTGCATGTCCTATTTCAACAACATAAGGGTGGGTGGGAGGGCCCAAGGACAATTCCATCTTGCACCTTTTTTTTTGGCATTATGTGACCATTCAACAGTCGTTTGCCATGTTCAAAAAGTAAAAGAAAATGCCAACAAATTCAATAAATTAAATCAAAAGTTAAATGCCCTGTCATTATTTAAAACAAGAGGTTTTGACGTGCTAGAATTAGTGTAGTGTTAAGATGTTATAAACACTACACTTGGAAATTGGAGGAGGTAATGTGGCCCCGGTATCAAATTGGGTACCGGGGCCACCCCACTATGCAGTCCAGATACTTGTTTGGTGGAATTCCGACACGTGGAGGGTTTTTAAATTATATTGTGGCCTCGGTACCAAATTGTGTACCGGGGCCACCACACTACGCAGTCAAGATACTTGTTTGGTGGAATTCAGACCAGTTGAGGGTTTTATTATTATATTGTGTGGACCACTCTATCTATACCACACTACAACTCTATACCACTCTATTTCCTACTTTAATTCTATTTAATTCTATTTCCTACTTTAATTCTATTACTAATTAATTACCATAAATAGGAACCAAAAAAACCAATTTTACCAAAAGTATAATATGACTTAGACTTACAAACACTACACTTGAAAGATCGTGCCTTTAAATGAAAAAGTCAGTCTTGATTGCACGACTATGTGCAAGTGCAACAGGGACATTTTTTTGGGTTTACAAAGTCAAACAATAACACTACGACCCTGTCTGTCTGGGGTCTGTCAATGACGAATTGTCTGGAGCATGTTTTGAGGAGGTATTGTGGCCCCGGTATCAAATTGGGTACCGGGGCCACCCCACTATGCAGTCCAGATACTTGTTTGGTGGAATTCCGACACGTGGAGGGTTTTTTAATTATATGGTGGCCTCGGTACCAAATTGTGTACCGGGGCCACCACACTACGCAGTCAAGATACTTGTTTGGTGGAATTCAGACCAGTTGAGGGTTTTATTATTATATTGTGTGGACCACTCTATCTATACCACACTACAACTCTATACCACTCTATTTCCTACTTTAATTCTATTTAATTCTATTTCCTACTTTAATTCTATTACTAATTAATTACCATAAAGAGGAACCAAAAAAACCAATTTTACCAAAAGTATAATATGACTTAGACTTACAAACACTACACTTGAAAGATCGTGCCTTTAAATGAAAAAGTAAGTCTTCATTGCACGACTATGTGCAACAGGGACAGTTTTTTTCTTTACAAAGTCAACTAATAACACTTGGACCCTGTCTGTCTTTAACATACTTAATGGGATCTCAATGACGAATTGTCTGTAGCATGTTTGGAGGAGGTATTGTGGCCCCGGTATCAAGTTGGGTACCGGGGCCACCCCACTACGCAGTCCAGATACTTGTTTGGTGGAATTCTGACACGTGGAGGGTGTATTTATTTTATTGTGGCCCCGGTATCAAGTTGGGTACCGGGGCCACCCCACTACGCAGTCCAGATACTTGTTTGGTGGAATTCTGACACGTGGAGGGTGTATTTATTTTATTGTGGCCCCGGTATCAAGTTGGGTACCGGGGCCACCCCACTACGCAGTCCAGATACTTGTTTGGTGGAATTCTGACACGTGGAGGGTGTATTTATTTTATTGTGGCCCCGGTATCAAGTTGGGTACCGGGGCCACCCCACTACGCAGTCCAGATACTTGTTTGGTGGAATTCTGACACGTGGAGGGTGTATTTATTTTATTGTGGCCCCGGTACCAAATTGTGTACCGGGGCCACCACACTACGCAGTCAAGATAGATAGATGCGTATCATAGATAAAGTACATTCAGTGGTGTGGGGCAAATTGAAAAATATTCAAAATGCACTGACATTATCAAAAACAAGAGGTTGTCACACGCTAAAACTCCAACATGTATATGATGGAGAGGATGGAGGAGCAGCCGTATGTGTAGTGTAATGCAGATCTGTTGAAGGTTTTTTATATATTTTATTGTGGTGCCCAGTGCCCACTCCTCTACGCAGTCCAGATACATTTATTGGTGCGAATCATAAAAGTTCAGGGTTTTTAATATATATTGTGGTGACCCACTCCTCTACGCAGTCCAGGTACATTTATTGGTGCGATTCATAAAAGTTCAGGGTTTTTAAGATATCTTGTGGTGACCCACTCCTATACGCAGTCCAGGTACATTTATTGGTGCGATTCATAAAAGTTCAGGGTTTTTAATAGATATTGTGGTGACCCACTCCTCTACGCAGTCCAGGTACATTTATTGGTGCGAATCATAAAAGTTCAGGGTTTTTAAGATATTGTGGTGACCCACTCCTCTACGCAGTCCAGGTACAATTATTGGTGCGAATCATAAAAGTTCAGGGTTTTTAAGATATTGTGGTGACCCACTCCTCTACGCAGTCCAGGTACATTTATTGGTGCGAATCATAAAAGTTCAGGGTTTTTAAGATATTGTGGTGACCCACTCCTCTACGCAGTCCAGGTACATTTATTGGTGCGATTCATAAAAGTTCAGGGTTTTTAATATATATTGTGGTGACCCACTCCTCTACGCAGTCCAGAAAGATACCTTGTTGCAACGTTTTGGACTAATAACTATATTGTGAGGTGTTCACAATACACTGTAAATTAGTGGAAATGCTTGTTATTGAATGTTATTGAGGTTAATAATAGCCTAGGAGTGAAAATAAGCCCAAAAACTTGATTTTTAAACTTTTTATGTTTTTTTCAAAAAAAATCCGAATCCAATACCTTAAATCCGAACCGAGACCTTTCGTCAAGTGTTTTGCGAGACAAATCCGAACCTCAAAAATAACGAAAATCCGGATCCAAAACACAAAACACGAGACCTCAAAAGTCGCCGGTGCACATCCCTAGTTATAAAGTGGCTGGACATTGGACTATCTACAACCAAGATGGAGGCATTTCTAAATATTGTAAGGTAGGCGCACCCCTTGAACTGTTCTGGGTGATCCATACAGGCTTGCTAGTGCCAGACCAAAGTGATCTGGGGTGTGCATATTGTGTACATCGTAAATGATCGCCTACTAGTCTAATAAGCGAGGCAAACAGACTTTCACAGATTCAAGTCATAATGTGCAGTTACAAATGGCCTGACTTGTGTGCAGAAGTAAGTCCACTTGCGTAGAATATCTTGCGTGAAATAGCTCTGCGCATACCCAGAACGGGCAATTGCGTGCAGTTAATGTCCCAACATAAATGACACTTACATCTGCCTATGACTTGAGAGGCAGAATGGAAGAGGGAAGGGGCAGACTAACTTAGGGCATGTACACTAATGGCGTTCTGAGCCAGATGTGGACAATCAAGTCATGGGTCCAAGTGTAAGTGCCGACTCATAGTGATGTCTGACACGGTGTAGTCTTTGCTTTAAAGGTTACACGTATGGCATTGAAGGCATCTTTATTTATGTAATGTAAAAAAAAAATCATATTTAAGTAGTGCCGGCAGACATGAAGGCCCGCACATGTGCACTAATGTCAGGGATTAATAAAGCTCTGCTCACAGAGACATCACTGAGACCAAGGGAGCGAGAAAAAAGTGACAGGTAGGTGTAAGAGGTTTCAAAAAAGGGGTCCAGAGAAAACGGAGGCTGGAAGTGAGAGGGAGAGGAAGAAAGTGACAAACAAGAGAACGGACAGGAGGCAGAAGTGAGAAGTTGGAACGGAGAAGAGAGAGACAAGAGGAGACTGAACAGAGCGACATATATGGCAGCAGGCTGAAATTTAACCAACAGAGTGGGAAAAAGAAATCAGATTTCCAGAAGCAATACAAAGTACATTATTAAAGCTGACAAGTGATAAGGCATCTTTCACACCACTTTCAATACCTGTACCCCGATCCTAAAGCGATTGCCTGAATCTGCACCTGAAGCAATATATTTATAAGTACCCTTTAGTTTTACTAGAAAGACTGAGTAAACTGTACATAGTTAGTCATGGACCAGGTGGGAAGTCCCGAAGATTAATGATATATACCCTTGTTCCGGGATTGAGTTACATTTTAAAGGGTAAGTTTAGGGATAGTTAGCCAAGCTTATGGCCTGAGTCATAAGCTAGTCTTTAGGATATTAAGAACTGTGTGTTATTATATCATAAGCTAACGGTTAATCTGTTGTTTCTTTTACCTGTAAGCCAATATACTGTTTTAAATGTGCACTCGTTATGCAAACTTACTAAAAAAAAAGAATCTAGCCTGGGGAACCACTCTAGAAATGAATGTGCCGGTGGTTTCTAAAGCTAGCTACAGAGTGGTGAGTGTTTTCTGTATTCGAGCCTGGGGTTGAGAGTAAGGGGCGGAGGGTTCCTTGGTGTCCCTCTGATGTCACTGAACAAGGGCATTACCCCACAGAGAGCTTACTGAATGAAGACCAAGGTGGAGGCACTGCGCACCGAGAGTATGGAAACGTATTTTGAGGTACACTTATGTTTGAATACGTACAAAATTACGCACAAGTTCCGCGCTCTTTATTAAAATGCGACTTACTTTCAAGTTGCACTAGGAATCGATTCTCAAATTTATAAGGATAATCAAAGTCAACAAGACGCTTCCTGATCATCTAGAAACACGAGACTGTAGGGGCTTACTTACAGGTCATGTAGCACCAAAGTGACATCTCGTACCCATAATAATATACATAGTGGATGCGATAGCTCTTATAGTATACATGTATTGATAAAATAGTGATATAGCACACTACCACACACACATACAAAAAGATTAATTCACACAGGCATAGAGACACCTACGGAAAACTACACTAACAGAAACACATTTTATTATCAGATGTTATTTCAGGAAATAACGGGTAGAGATGAGGATGGACTGGAATAAACAATAAACATTGTATACATTGTGAAAGAGAATATATATTGCTTGCCATTTCGTAGCCATTTTGTATTCATGTAGCCATATTGTACTATCATATGCTCTGATTGTGTTTTAAAACATGATGTTTAAAATTGTGTATTCAGCAAAGAAATGTTTTGACTTACGGAGGCATTGATTTATGGTAAATTGCCATCAAGAAAGTATGGAGTGTGACGACAATATATCCTGTTTTTGCATATGTATATACATGTTAAAGCATTTTCAGGTGTGGCTTTATTCGCTGTCTTGACCACCCATGACCTGCGGGTTGGATAAAGTACCGACCTTTCTTGCAAAAAAAACCCTTCATATAATTTTGATCCAAAAACTGTTTCAAGAATATCTGTGACCACAACTTTTATCCCTGAGTCATATTCATAGTAAAACACATTACGCCCGCTTCTACATCTGCATATCAATAGTAGGTTCCATGTACCTGATCTCTTTTAGGCTGGTAGATTTTTGTGTAAGTTCTTTGACGACATTGTAGCCAAGGTCTTGGAAAGCATTGGAACTCAGATCCAGAAATGTGAGGTTTGTGTTGTTACTCAGTGAAACCAGTAGCGGAGCCTCTTCATCTGTCAACCGGGTATCCCTTAGACTGCAAGATATGAGAAAAAAACATTGTACGCAATTTACTGGGTACCATAAGGGAACAGGTTGAATTTACAGTCTACATTAACTCCATACTCATGGTTCAAATCCTATATTACTAATGTTACCCACTCCAAGACTACTTATTCATTCCATGATGATCACTTCAGACATCTCCCAAATTCTGTGTCCCTCACTCTCTACCTCCCATAGTAAGTTACACAGAGTTGCTGTGGCTGGATCCCCTGTCTCCCACAGAATGTGGGACATGTTTTATTTATATTGATAGCGCAGTGTGCTTTGTGTATATGAATATAACGGTACTGATATTTCTAGATTATGATGCCCATTTACATTATTATTATTATCCTTTATTTGATAGGTGCCACAAGGTTTCCACAGAGCCGTACACAGTACAAACAGTAGACTATACAGGGTGAAACAGTACAAAACAATAAACAAAAATACCAATACTTATATATGTCTATTTCTGTGTACAAACCACCCAGCATGTTTTAATGTGCTTGCAACAGGATAGGGAACACTAATAGAGAATATTCTCTGAGCCCTTTTCTTAATACTAGTAGCCAAAAACAGCAGGAGGTCTTTCTGTGTATGGGAGGGCTAGAGGAAACTAATAGTGAGCAGCCAAAAAGCAGAGATTTTTTGCATACTTCCAACATGGCTTAGAGACACTTATTTCTGATATTCTTGAAGAAACTATGAAAACTCTACAATCACTCAAAAATCAAATTTGAAAATCTTCATGTAAATAGGAAACCAAGAATCACATTACACAACTTTTTCTGTTGAAAATATTTTTCCAAACTTTTATTTGAGCACCGAATTCACAAAACTATTTGCAAACTGCAACCCAGTATTCTACATAGTCTACTTGGGCAGCAAGGACAATGGGACAGAGTATCGCCTATTTGATTATCCACAGCCTATTGATCAGCACTGCTGCAGATGTTGAAAATTAGATTCCAGTAAAAAGAAACTGTATGTTCTCCCAGTGTTTGCGTGGGTGTCCTCTGGGTGCTCCGGTTTGCTCCCACACTCCAAAAACATACTGGTAGGTTAATTGGCTGCTATCAATATTGACCCTAGTCTCTCTCTCTCTCTCTCTTGCTCTGTGTATGTTAGGGAAATTAGACTGTAAGCTCCAATGGGGCAGGGACTGATATGAATGAGTTCTCTGTACAGCGCTGCGGAATCAGTGGCGCTATATAAATAAATGATGATGATGATTATAGCATATATTGCATATAGGAACATTCTATTTCTCTATTTGTACTGTACTCACCATGCGTCATACTGGGTTCCTGTTTTTTGCTGATTTTAGTTTAATTTTGGAAAAAGTCTAAATTACACGGCTTAGGGTTTTCGATAAAAAATTTAGTACCCATACCCCCCAAATGTCCAATTTTGCCTCTACCTTGTCCCCTATTCCCAAAGAACTTCTAAAATTTCGGGGTATTCAAGTGGCTAGAGAACAAGTAGCGGTGTGTTTAAACCAATCCCCACAACGGTTCCAATTTAGGCAGGACAGTCCCCATTCATACATAAATGTGGGTTGGGCTTAATCATAAAGTAGGTGTGATTGGGTGAATTGGAGCGTGCATTATGAAATAGGGGCGTGTCTTGAATAGATCAGGCCAGGGCACATTTTGTCCCAAATTCGCCTTGGCACATGATGTGGGGTTAAACAACTGACAACATTCACTATTGAGTACTTCAATTGTTTCAACAACTATCATTTTACATCCCAACCAAATATCCAGTTTTTAAAAATCCAATAACATACAAAATCTTGAGAAGCGGAAGAGATGGAGAATCCACAATTTTTCTCACTCTGTAGTCACAGTTTGCTACCACTATGTAAAGGCCATCTGACAATAAGGGGGTTAATTAATAACACGTGGTAATGAGCAATGATATTCTATAAACCACATCAACTAATCACATGATGCCAATCTAGTGCAGTCAGGCTAATGAAAGCTGTCATCTGATTGGTTGCCATGGAACATCTCTGTAAAATGCACCAGGTAATTGAGTAAATGTCAGATTTGTACTGTTTCCCATATCAGCAGCTCCAAGTCAGTTCTCAATACTTTCTGTAGATGTCTCACCCACGTATAGATGTGTTATACTCACTGTAACTCCTCTATCCGGCATGTTGGACTGGACAGAGCTGTCACCAATTCACTGAAGTGAGGACCAACCAGCTGATTACCAGACAGGTTAAGTCTCCTCAGGGACTGGTTCTTACTTACTGCAGACGTCAAATTACACCAATAACTCTCTGTTTGGCCAGTTTGCCTCAAGCTGTAGAAAAGCAGAATCAAAAATTGTTATAACGATCATGAATCGTGATACAATCAGAATGTGTATGTGCTTTAAATCTGTGCTGTATAATAGTGAGATCACAAGATCATGATGCAAGTAATATATTTGCAATTCACAGAATCAAAATCCCAAATATTGTAACTATATACATTTTGGAATTATATTATTGTATGTATTCTATATCATATATATGATATACTCTATAATAGAATTATATTCCAGAATTCTGGAAACAGAATCCAGTACGGAAGCCACGGATTGTGGCGAAACGCATTTGTAACCAACCTATGCTCCATGCAGCTTAATATTTACTGATTTATTAATTTATATAACTATTCATTGATTTATATATTTATTGTTTTACTGATGCATTTATCTATCTATCGATGCACTGTTTTATCTATACCTATTAATTCACTGTTTTACCTAAACATATTTCTTTACTCCATTCTGATGTTTAACACTCCTCACCTAATTCCATCCAACTGTTGTCTATACCCATAATCTCAGTCACTATCTCATCCACTTACAGCTATCCCTATTCTTCTTACACTAACCACCCAATTTCCATTCCAACTCGCAAATTGGATCCACTTTCAACACCCCTGTTATAACTAGACTTCACCTCACCCCAGGTTTTGCAGTCTGGTACTTTCTACAACACCTCTCCCGATTTAGAAAAACACGACCTACCCTATCAGCATATTCACATCTTCCTACCACATCCTTTCCTTCCCCGATGTACTAGTACCCAGGGGAGGGCTGGCAAACTTTAGCCCGGGGGGGGGCAAGACTCGACTCCACAGCCTATTAGGAACATTTTAAAGGCAAAAATGCAGGTGGCCCAGTGACCCAGCCCAAGATAGCCTAGTATGTGACCATCCCGAAGGGCAGATGCCCACCTGCCACCTAGCCCAGTCTGCCCCTGCTAGTGTGGAGGGACAGAAGACGCTGGAGCCGGTGCCCGTGAAGAGGGCGAAGATATCCGGCAGCGCTGTGCCCCTGGAGGGGCTGAAGAGGTCCCCGATGGTGCCCAGCTACAAGAAAGAAGAGGAGAAGTACTCACCCGTCCATCGATCCAGCGGCGGTGAGTATAACTTCTTTTTTGCAGGTCCTGTGCGCGGGGGAAGGATGAGCCAATCAGGGCTCATCTTTCCCCGCTGGCCAATCAGCGGCCGGATGCGCGAGCCAATTGCGGCTCGCGCCCGGCCATTCAAAAGATTGGCGCCGACGCGAGCCAATCAGCGCTCGCGCCGGCGGATGACGTCACGCCGGCGACTATATAAGTCGCCGGGTGGCGCCATTTTGCCAGAAGTCCGTCGGCGGAGAAGAGAGAGGACGTCTCTTCAAGACGTCCATCAAGAGAGCCAGCAGCAGCGGCGGCAGGGGGCCCTTGTAAGGGCCGTGAGCTACCCTGCCGCCCGAAGACTTCAATCAAGCCGCCGGAGCGGAGATCGTCGGCGGGGAGCCCTTGTCAGGGCTGAGAGCGCCCCCGCCCCAGCTGCAAGTGGAGACCCAGCGCCGAAGCGGAGAAGAGGCGCCGCCGGCTGGAGGGTCTGGAAGACCCGCAGAAGAAAACAGAAGACGGCGTGTCAAGTTGAGTATCCTGCGCAGAGCAGGTAAGTATACTCAACGTAAATTCGGGCACTAGGCCCGTGGGCACAGTCGGGCACAAGGCCCGTGGCACTCTATAGTAGGGGCACAAGGCCCAGGGACCTGGGCACTAGGCCCCAACGTGGTAGTGGGCCAGTAGGCCATTAGTATCTATATAAAGGGGACAAGCCCCTGTTAGTTAGAGAGGGGGACTCTGAGCCCCAGGTACAAGGGCACAAGGCCCTTAGGTAGTTAGGGGCCTAGAGGCCATAGGAAGGCCAGAGGGCCTAGTTAGGGGCTGGTAGCCCATCTCCTATTAAGGGCACAAGGCCCTCAGTTAGTAAGGAAGGCCACAGGCCTCAGGCAGGGGCTAGGACCCTTAGGTAGTAGGGCACAAGGCCCTAGTGAGTGGGCTCAGAGCCCTGGGTTAGAGAGGGGGCTGAGGCCCATTAGTCAGAGCAGAAGGCTCTGTGTGTAGCTGGGCAGAGACCCATGGTGTGTAGGGCCTAAGGCCCTGGTGGTGTGAGGTAGAGGCGTGGGAGCCTCGTGAGAGTAGACGCGGTCCTGTGTGAGGTGAGCACACGTGGTTAGGAGGTACGGTCGAGCGTAGGCTCCCGTGGTGCTGTAGCAACCTGCTGGTTGGCTAGCAGCGGTGTGTTCGGGTAAGTAGCGGCAAAGTACTGTAGACTGTATCTATTTATTCTGTCTGTGTGGCGAGTGTAGTTTACATTACAGTATTTTGGTGTGCTTCCTAACTGTCTCCAGGGGCAAGACGTCAGGCCCCCATTAAAGGTAGGCTCTTGTTTCCTGTGGTTTTCCTGTGCTAACCCGTGCTGTGTGGGGACAAGTGTAAGTAACAGCATACACATAGTCAGGGGAGAACACAAGTAGTTTCCCTGTCCCTTAGGTCCCCGGGGTCACACTGGTACCCAGAGGGGGGTGGCTGAGTGAGTTGGTGGCAGTACAGCACACCTTGAGGCAGTTCCAGGGGCGGCCGTGGTTCTGATCAAGGGTCCTCAAGGCCGGTTCCGTGCAGGTGGACCTGTGGTTCCGGACGAAGGGACACGTGTGAGATACCCGAGTACAGGCAGTCGGGCGGTTCAGTTCGATCGGCTGTTCCGTGCGGCAGTCGGCCCGCGGGTTAGTGTGCTGTTTTACTGAGCCTCAGCCGGGCTTAAAGAACCCGTACTTAGGGCCTGTGTGTGACTCCATAGCAAGAAGGCAGCTTCTTGGTAAGACCTGGGTGAGGGGGTTAGGAACCGCCCTCCGGTTTAGGCTGTGAACACCGGCTGGTGTTCCCCGTAGCGTGTAACTAGTAGTTCCGTTAGTGCACCACATTTAGTAGTCCTAGTGTTTGACGTAGTTGCGTTGCCGACCATTAGAACGTTGTTAGGGTCGGGTCGCCGTTTGTAGTTAGTCCAGTTTGTGGGTGCCATCTTAGTTCACGGAGAGCGTAGAGGGAGGCTGTGTGTCTTGTCATCCGCAGGAGTCGGGAAGGTGCAGGAGAACCGGATCGGAAGTGGGAGTGTCCCGGTGAGTATCACGCTCGATTCCTCCTTTCGGTTAGGCCCTCACCGGCAGGTGTGTGAGGCACTTGAGGCGGGATTAGTCCTCGGATTAGTCTTGGCCTTCAGTGCCTGAAGTCCCCCGCGTCTTGGCAAGAACAAAGTGAGGAGGCGGCAAGGAGCTTGGACTGACCGTGTCTTCGTCCCTTGCCGTAGTCTCGGACAGCCCTTACTTGGTAGACTCGGTTTAACGGTGTGTTTCCCTCTTAGGCGTTACTTGCGGGCGTCCGGAGAAAACCCAAACCGGGACCGAGGTGGGATCCAGTCATCCACGCGGATCGTGGTAAATTCGGAGGTATTAGGAGGTAGTCGCCCTGTGAGGCACATCTCCTTTAGGGACCTTACATTTTGGCGTAGTCGGCAGGATCAACGATGGCTCATCGGGGGATCATTCCGCTGTACGAGGGATACAGCTGTGTCATCTCTCGTGACGAAGTGGCAGCGTTCACGAAGCAAATCCTGGAACGTTGTGAGACAAGGAAGAAGAAGAGCAAAGGTACTAAACGGCAACCGGTGGAAGAAATGCTGTGCTGGAAGTGTGGGTTGCCTGGACACTTCGCATACCAGTGCCCAGTTGCCGAGGAGCTCTTTGATGAATGGGAGGACGAAGAAGTCTCCGATGAATGGGAAGACGTAGAAGTCTTCGAGTGGAAGGACGAGGAAGCCGTCCATCCATGGTCTCAAGAGAAGTCGGAATCTGGAGGGAAGGATCGGCAGAGCCTGCTGACTGTTGGATCGCAGGTGATCGTCCCGTCCAAGCAAGATTCGCGACAGGAATACCCGCGTCAGCCGGATGCTGGAGCTGGGGTATTGGAGACGTCGGATACGTCAGACGACTTGTCCGTGGCTGTGGAAGAGTTGGTCCCTGAAGACGAAGGGAGAACTGAGCAGACCCTCCACGGGGCAACGCTGTGTCCGGAGACATGTGAAGATGTCTGCCCGGTGGTACCTGAGAGGATGGAAGCCATCAGTACCCCGGAAGAGAGAGCTGCTGAAGAAGTACTGCCTGACGAAGACTGTACTTTAGAGAGCGCAGCTGGAGAGTGGTGGATGTTATCACCTTCTGAAGAAGCTTCCCGCACAACCGAGGAGGTATCGGACGGATGGGAGGTTCCGGCAGGTGCTGAGGAAGAGACTCCCTGGATACCGACTTCGGGCGAGGAAGTTGCCAGGATGGTGTGGATCCTGCGCGAGAGGGCTTTACCGCGAAGGACCCGGTGGACGCAAGTCAGGGATGCCGGTAAGCGACCCTTGGAGGTGGACGTAGAGGAGAAGACGTTGATTGTGGGGACCACAATGGAAAAAGGCGGCGGAAATGTGGAGGGACAGAAGACGCTGGAGCCGGTGCCCGTGAAGAGGGCGAAGATATCCGGCAGCGCTGTGCCCCTGGAGGGGCTGAAGAGGTCCCCGATGGTGCCCAGCTACAAGAAAGAAGAGGAGAAGTACTCACCCGTCCATCGATCCAGCGGCGGTGAGTATAACTTCTTTTTTGCAGGTCCTGTGCGCGGGGGAAGGATGAGCCAATCAGGGCTCATCTTTCCCCGCTGGCCAATCAGCGGCCGGATGCGCGAGCCAATTGCGGCTCGCGCCCGGCCATTCAAAAGATTGGCGCCGACGCGAGCCAATCAGCGCTCGCGCCGGCGGATGACGTCACGCCGGCGACTATATAAGTCGCCGGGTGGCGCCATTTTGCCAGAAGTCCGTCGGCGGAGAAGAGAGAGGACGTCTCTTCAAGACGTCCATCAAGAGAGCCAGCAGCAGCGGCGGCAGGGGGCCCTTGTAAGGGCCGTGAGCTACCCTGCCGCCCGAAGACTTCAATCAAGCCGCCGGAGCGGAGATCGTCGGCGGGGAGCCCTTGTCAGGGCTGAGAGCGCCCCCGCCCCAGCTGCAAGTGGAGACCCAGCGCCGAAGCGGAGAAGAGGCGCCGCCGGCTGGAGGGTCTGGAAGACCCGCAGAAGAAAACAGAAGACGGCGTGTCAAGTTGAGTATCCTGCGCAGAGCAGGTAAGTATACTCAACGTAAATTCGGGCACTAGGCCCGTGGGCACAGTCGGGCACAAGGCCCGTGGCACTCTATAGTAGGGGCACAAGGCCCAGGGACCTGGGCACTAGGCCCCAACGTGGTAGTGGGCCAGTAGGCCATTAGTATCTATATAAAGGGGACAAGCCCCTGTTAGTTAGAGAGGGGGACTCTGAGCCCCAGGTACAAGGGCACAAGGCCCTTAGGTAGTTAGGGGCCTAGAGGCCATAGGAAGGCCAGAGGGCCTAGTTAGGGGCTGGTAGCCCATCTCCTATTAAGGGCACAAGGCCCTCAGTTAGTAAGGAAGGCCACAGGCCTCAGGCAGGGGCTAGGACCCTTAGGTAGTAGGGCACAAGGCCCTAGTGAGTGGGCTCAGAGCCCTGGGTTAGAGAGGGGGCTGAGGCCCATTAGTCAGAGCAGAAGGCTCTGTGTGTAGCTGGGCAGAGACCCATGGTGTGTAGGGCCTAAGGCCCTGGTGGTGTGAGGTAGAGGCGTGGGAGCCTCGTGAGAGTAGACGCGGTCCTGTGTGAGGTGAGCACACGTGGTTAGGAGGTACGGTCGAGCGTAGGCTCCCGTGGTGCTGTAGCAACCTGCTGGTTGGCTAGCAGCGGTGTGTTCGGGTAAGTAGCGGCAAAGTACTGTAGACTGTATCTATTTATTCTGTCTGTGTGGCGAGTGTAGTTTACATTACAGTATTTTGGTGTGCTTCCTAACTGTCTCCAGGGGCAAGACGTCAGGCCCCCATTAAAGGTAGGCTCTTGTTTCCTGTGGTTTTCCTGTGCTAACCCGTGCTGTGTGGGGACAAGTGTAAGTAACAGCATACACATAGTCAGGGGAGAACACAAGTAGTTTCCCTGTCCCTTAGGTCCCCGGGGTCACACTGGTACCCAGAGGGGGGTGGCTGAGTGAGTTGGTGGCAGTACAGCACACCTTGAGGCAGTTCCAGGGGCGGCCGTGGTTCTGATCAAGGGTCCTCAAGGCCGGTTCCGTGCAGGTGGACCTGTGGTTCCGGACGAAGGGACACGTGTGAGATACCCGAGTACAGGCAGTCGGGCGGTTCAGTTCGATCGGCTGTTCCGTGCGGCAGTCGGCCCGCGGGTTAGTGTGCTGTTTTACTGAGCCTCAGCCGGGCTTAAAGAACCCGTACTTAGGGCCTGTGTGTGACTCCATAGCAAGAAGGCAGCTTCTTGGTAAGACCTGGGTGAGGGGGTTAGGAACCGCCCTCCGGTTTAGGCTGTGAACACCGGCTGGTGTTCCCCGTAGCGTGTAACTAGTAGTTCCGTTAGTGCACCACATTTAGTAGTCCTAGTGTTTGACGTAGTTGCGTTGCCGACCATTAGAACGTTGTTAGGGTCGGGTCGCCGTTTGTAGTTAGTCCAGTTTGTGGGTGCCATCTTAGTTCACGGAGAGCGTAGAGGGAGGCTGTGTGTCTTGTCATCCGCAGGAGTCGGGAAGGTGCAGGAGAACCGGATCGGAAGTGGGAGTGTCCCGGTGAGTATCACGCTCGATTCCTCCTTTCGGTTAGGCCCTCACCGGCAGGTGTGTGAGGCACTTGAGGCGGGATTAGTCCTCGGATTAGTCTTGGCCTTCAGTGCCTGAAGTCCCCCGCGTCTTGGCAAGAACAAAGTGAGGAGGCGGCAAGGAGCTTGGACTGACCGTGTCTTCGTCCCTTGCCGTAGTCTCGGACAGCCCTTACTTGGTAGACTCGGTTTAACGGTGTGTTTCCCTCTTAGGCGTTACTTGCGGGCGTCCGGAGAAAACCCAAACCGGGACCGAGGTGGGATCCAGTCATCCACGCGGATCGTGGTAAATTCGGAGGTATTAGGAGGTAGTCGCCCTGTGAGGCACATCTCCTTTAGGGACCTTACACTAGTACCCGACTTATCTTGTGCACACACCCCATCTGAAAAGTACCTTAGATCCCTTACACTGTACCATTTCTACAAATTTCCCCTCCCCTCCTTCACACCCCCCCTATCTCCTCCACTCCGTCTGCCGTACTGCCCTGCCCCCTTATCCTCATCATTTATTTATATAGCGCCAACATATTCCCCATTTTCGTCTATCTGCCTATAACCAACCTCTAATACACTCATTCCATTGGACCTCATGTATAACCTCTCATCATCTGTAGTTACACCTAATGCTTAACCCTAATAACACTCCTTTCTTTACTCACTCTCAGAAGGGTTAAAAAACTATGTTATATAAATAAAGTCGTCCTGAACCTCTTCTTTTGCCTATTTATTAAACAGTAAAATATTCTATCCTGTAGTGTTCCAATCGGAATCTTCATCCAGGATCAACGGAGCATCCATCACAAATGACATTGAACTTAATGGAGCTGGACAAGCTTTCGCCATTCTCTCCAGGTGTCATGACACTACAAGTCCCAGCATACTCTGTCAGCCATCTGCTAGCTGTTGGCTGGCACAGCACGTTGGGGCTTGTAGTTTCACAACACTTATAGAGACACAGGTTTTCCTACCCTGCTGTATATGGAATCTAATGAATGAATCACTATTGCTGTGTGTAAGAGTCCGCCAAGTGACCAGTACTGGTACTACAAGCAAAAAATAGCTGATTTCAGGTGTTGCATTAAGTAACAAAATGTGAAATAGTAATTAAAGAGCTAGCATCTGATTGGTTGACATGGGTTACAGTACATGTCTCACCCACATATAGAGCTGTTGTACTCACAGTAATTCCTCTAATCGGCAGGTAGGACTGGACAGAGCTGTCACCAAGTCACTGAAGTGAGGACCTTCCAGGTTATTACCAGACAAATCTAGATTCCTCAGGGACTGGCTTTTACTTACTGCAGAGGCCAAATTACAGCAAGAGGTGTCTGTTAAACCAGTATAACTCAAGCTGTAGAAATGGAGAATACATTTTTTTTTTTAGAAAGAGCCACCAAATCATGAATTGTGGAACAATCAGAATGTGTATGTGCAATTTATCTGAGCTGTACAACAGTGAGATCACAAGATCATTGAAAAATGCAGCTTACATTTTCAACATTCAAATATTTTAATAATGTAAATATGTTAATTTCCTGCAAACTAGCTTAACACGTAATGATGGGTCTGTGTAATTATCTGAATTTCCCATATGCAACTTTTTGCTGGATGTTCACTTCATTAAATTGCACTCAATTCATTGAGTACATTCACGTACTCAAATAAACATATTTTGTATCTCTTGCAAAATAAGGTGCTTGGTGCAGGATTTGGTAGAGGGTGTCCATATATCCTTATATATTATACATTTTTATATTCCTTTCTTACAACTATTACAATGTCACAAAATGGTCTAGGTAAAGAGTAAAATCCTCTTTAGTGGTGCCACATCATAGGTAAACCGAGGGGGGTCCCAGTGCCTGGAAACCCCCCTCCAAGCCTGGGGCACTGTATAATTGAGGTGGCTGGACCCTGCTCCCCCTTCACACAGCTCTGCTTGAAAAGGGAGAGCTGAGTGCACCTAACAGTAGTTAGGAAGAGTTGGAGAGCAACCAAGCACTGTATAAAATTATAGCTACGCCCCCATGCATGCTGGTCACGCCCACTGACGGCGTGGTGTGGAAACCCCCCTCTACAAATCCTGCGTTTGCCCCTGCATATGACTCAATTTGCTCCAAGATTTTGGCAATGGTTGTTGAACAGTACAATATAAGATTGTGTTGTGCAGATATTAGAAGGGAGAAATGTCCCTTAGAGTTAGCTAAGGGAAGGTCATTAGTGACTTTACTGACGGTACTTACAGGGGAATTGAGGGACCGAAATGCAGACTGGACTAGGTCAAGGAGGAATTGAGATGAGAGAAAGGCGATGAGGCGGCTGTAAACAACCGATTAGAGAAGTTTGAAGGGACCGATTGAAGGAGATGATGGACTCACTTTTGGAGTTAAAGTGGATAACAAAGTCGATAGCAGAGAGAGAGGATGGAAATGGGAGGGGAGAAGAGGGAGTTGAAGATGGCAAAGGGATGGGGTTTGGAGGACTGGGAGGAAACGATAGCCTTGTACAGTACAGAGATGGGAAAAGACCACTGTGGTGGAAGGGAGATGAGGTCTATTGAGATAGATCAAGGGAAGAGGAGAAGTTTGGAAGCAGCAGGGTCAGAAGGATTGTCTATAGGGATATTAAATTCCCTAAAGATGAGGGAGAGAAAATCAGAGGAGAGAAAGCGAGGGAGCCAGGTGGCAACGTGATCAAGGAATTAGGAGATAGAACCAGGAGGATCAAAGATAATGTCCACATGGAGGTGGGCTAGGTGGAAGAGGCAAATGGAGGAGTAAGAGATGGAATAGGTTCAGGGTGAAGAACATGGAAAGGACACTAACGGGAAAGAATGAACTCTACCTATCTTAGAAATATAACTAATCCTTTTATTTATAATTTGCTCTTGTGGATGGTAAATGGTATATTCTCCTATCCATTTAGTGGTGAAATGATGCTATTGGATGTACTAATGATCACTGTCACCAGTAATTTCAAATCAGAATATCGTATTTACCGATACGCTACCTCGCTATATCAATAAATGGTGATGGTGGCGATGTGATAAAAATGAATTTTAAACTAAAGCTCAGTAAGGCTGAAGAGCTGGAGAACCTGCTATTTCTAACACTCTGTAGTTACAGTTTGCCATCTCCATGTGAGGTCACCCAAAACTATGGGGTTTAATGGTGCAAAGAGCAATGATATGTTGTAAACCTTAGCAACCTATCGGATGTCAGCTTTTAGTAGTCTAATGCCCTCGGGCTAATGAGAGATGTCATCTGATTGGTTGACATGGACTACATTACGGCATTGTTCTTTCCACCAGGTCATTGAGTGAAATCGTTGGAAAGCTATGCTTTTTCTCACGTCTAGTTCAGTGCTCAACACTTTCTGTACATGTCTCAGCCACAAATAAATCTGTTGTACTCACAGTAATTCCTCTATCCAACAGGTAGGACTGGACAGAGCTGTCACCAAGTCACTGAAGTGAGGACCATCCAGATTATTATCAGACAGGTCAAGTTTCCTCAGGGACCGGTTATTACATATTGAAGGAGCCAACTTACAACAAGAAGCCTCTGTTAGGCCAGTATTCCTTAAGCTGTAGAAAATCAGAATAAATAATGTTATACAGAGCCACCAGATCATCGTGGTACAATCAGTGTATGTGCATTATATCTGTACAGTATAACATTGAGATCACAAGCTCATGACCCATGTAATGTAATATACAGGTATTCCTCACTTAACAACCTACCCATTTAATGACCACTCGGAGTTACGACCAGGTTCTCCCTGGGTCCTCATTGTTATAATTGTTGCTGTTTGTAGAGCTTTACTGTACACATGTTTATTTTCTGTTATGCAGTGTTATGTAATGTAAAGCAAACTAACAAAATACAGTTTTCTTTAGTCTATTTCTTCATTCAGAATCAATAAAAATGATTACAATACATGTAGGTGCATATAACAGTACTGTACTCACTTAGCGACCAATTCGCTTAACGACCTAGTCGTAGGAACGGAACTCGGTCGTTAAGTGAGGAGTACCTGTATGGGCAATTCAGCAAAGACAGCAGCCAATAAGAATGATTTGGGAGCAGAGAAATCTGTTAAGAAAGTACGAGTTATCAGGAATCTGCTGGAGTTGGTTATCAGATACAGTACAATGTGGACTGATTGATACGGCTGCTAATATGGGATGAGCTTGATCGTTTTCAGATTTAAGTATCTCATTATGTGAAGGATATGTGTTAAACATTGTTGAGACCTGAACTGAAGAGCTGTGTCAGCAACTCCACAAGTGGATGGGATACTCGTGTCCATAATTAGTACATATTTAAATCATTACTGCACTATTTTAAGAGAGTATTACATCTCTTACCATTTTGGGACTACTTAATGGCTCCTACTAAGAGATATGTTGTGTTGGTATATTATTATATATGCTCTTTTCTAAGTTCTATATATATGATTAGTATAAAGCCGTTATGAAGGATTGCAACCCATATTCCATTATCTAAATATATACAAGAATATTGGTGGTACTATTTCTAATTGTTTTTAGTTTAATGCAAACAAGTTTAGATGTTTATTTAATAGTTTGATTTTGTAATTAGTTTATTTTTCTTTAGCTTGTTCTTGTATTTACACCAGTGGTTCGCAAACTGTGCACTGCGGATCCCTGGGGTGCCGTGTTGGTCTCACAAGGGTGCCAGGGCCAGGACCAGTGGTAAGTAAGATGAGAGGGCTAGCTTGTAATTATTTTGACTTAGGGGTGCCTTGAAAAATGTATGGTCGACCCTAAGGGTGCCTTGACCTGAGAAAGTTTGGAATCCACTGATTTATGCATTTTCTAACTATTTTTTCATACTATTTATTTAATCTAAATTATTATCGGTGTTACACATGGATTTTTTTTACCTGCGTTAATTTCTTTTCTCTGAATCCATTGGGGGACACTGAACATGAAGCATGAAAGGCCCTGGTAGGAATTTAGTGCCTTAAATTTTCTTTACCAAGTCTGAAACATCTCCCCCCGCTTCTATATCCACTCCTTGATGGGAACGCAGTTCTCTTTCTAAGCAAACCCCACAGGAAAGAACAGAGGAACGAATGAAGAGAGAGGGAGAAACAACATTCCCGAAAAAACAAACTAGAACAAGGGTGGGCACACAATGTCCCCCAATGGATTCAGAGTAAAGGATTTAATGTACGTACACAAATCACATACTCTCTTACATCCTACTGGGGACACAGACTATGGAACGTCCCAAAGCTGCCCACATGGGTGGGTATTCTCAGGACTAGCATAGTGATACACCTTTTATCCAAAACTAGCATATTTTGATGCATAAATATTTAACTTATAAAACTTCCTAAATTTATGAGCCAACAACCAGGGGCCTGCCCAACAGAGCTACTCTGCTGTGGCTCCATGGCATGCAGCATAGAAGGTGCCCACAGATCTGGTAGCGTATGCTACTAAACTGTATGGAACAGCTTCCCCGTTTACATTGAAAGCATATTGGATCACCAAAGTCATCCATCTAGAAATTGTTTACTTAAAGGAAACCAACCTCTCTTTTGGGCATCATATATGAAACCAGAGCTCATCAGATTAAATTGTTAGAGTACTAACAAGTCCAAAGGAGTGAAGAAAAGCCTCTTCTTCTGAAGATTGGTCTTGGTGCAATGCCAGAAACACAATCTCCTGTTTTAAATGAAACATAGAAACTACCTTACACTAAAAGGATGACTTTGTTCAAAGGACAGCTCTATCCTCTTGAAGCATATGGTAATTTGCAATGCCATCCTCTTCTGAAATAAAACACAGCTGACAATGCTGAAACTTTTAGTTCCATCCAATGCATGATCATGTTGGTTTCTGCCATCACAAGGGAGTTCCTTTTTCCGCCTGATGCCACTACTGTGCCACTATCTGATGGAATCTTTATGGGTTTTCTCCCAAAATCGAAGATGTCCCTTAGCACCGCTCTTAGTTCTAGCTAGCATATTTAATTGAAAGCCTGGCTTACACTGGAGACCAAAGACCTTGAACCCACATTAAAGAGTGACAGCTCTCATCATTGAAGGCTGGAATTTGTAGTCCGATTTTCCAATACCAAATGGCAAAGGGATGGCTCTTGTTGAGGTTGTCTACTCTGAGCTACCAAAGGAGACAGTGGTGTATCTTCAGAAACAGTTTGATAAATTGGCCGGTCAAGTGAATGTGAAACTAGTTCCATTTCAAAATAAGCTCAATCTGGAACACTCTAGAATCAGAATGCGTGAACTGCATGGCCTAGAAGATCAAGAGCATTTTCCACAGGATTTTTCATGCCCAAATGAACGGATCTGTTTGAGAGCTGAAGACAAGCCTCTGAGTAAGAACTAGACTGGATTTCTGTTAGTTGATGATCCACCCATGGGATTCTAATTGTGTGCCAACTCTTGCACACAACCATTAAGTAAAGCCCCAGTAAAACTGGTCCACTGCCCCAAGGGATTATTCTAATTTACTTTGAATCTTCCATCTGCTAGTACTACAGTCATGAAGAAAAGAAGATAGCCTTTCAATGCAATCATTCACAACACTAGCTCCATAGGTAAAGTGACACAGATTGCAAAATACGGCCTTGCTCAATACTGTTTCTGCTCCCAGGCACAGGGGTTGGAGGAATTTGGAGGAAAATGTCTTAGTGGTGGTGTTGCCGAGGGGTGAGTGGGTGTATTTGGGGGAGTTCAGGGAGATGGTGATAAGGGAAGAGATGATGAGGTGCTCTGGGGCAGGGAAGAGGGACAGCATTGGGGATCCCTTAGGCAGGTGATGGGAGTGGCAGACTGGTGGGATCGGTACACAGTTTTCAGATGGTCCCATAGATTGTAAGCTTGCGAGCAGCGCCCTCTTACCTCTCTCTCTGTATGTATTACCCATTGTTTTATTAACGTTTGTTCCCAATTGTAAAGTGCTACGGAATTTGCTGGCGCTATATAAATAAATGTTGATGATGATGAAAGCAGATGTCACTGGTTAGCAAATGACTTCTCCAAGTGTGTCTATTGACAATACCCTGTTTGTGGAATACAACTGAGCCTTGATTTTATGTAGTAAAAATAGTGAGAATCTGGTTTAATTAAATATATATATGTCCTTTCTCCCTTATAGACATGTTTTCCCAAAATAAATGCAACATTATTAAAAAAAACACCAGAAATAGTACTCACAAATGTTAGACACCTCACCAGTACTCTCGGTTTATCGCACATGTCTCATTCCGGTACAGATCTGCTATACTCACAGTAATTCCTCTATCCGGCATCTTGGACTGGACAGTGGCAAGTCATAGAACAAAGGACCTTCCAGATTATTATTAGACAGATCAAGGATCCTCAGGGACTGGTTATCTTGTATTCCATATGCCAGCATGAAGCAGGAACTGTCTGTTAGCATATTGCCGCTCAAACTGCAAGAGAAAATCAGAATAAGAATATATTTATATTTTCCCCCAATGTTACTAGGAGAAAAAAAAAATTACTTGTCTTGACTAGTTTTCCAAGATTAGTGCCTAATCAGCATTATTCAGCATACACCGCATTCTTCTGCATCATAACTAGAGATGCTTTTCTGAAAACCGAGCCCACCCGAACTTAGGGGATCCGAGGAGGCTCAAGAGCCGGCTCGGTACTTTCGCACATCCTCTGATCTGAAACGAGGCAAAACATCATAGTTGCGTTGTCGGATCTCGTGGGTTTTGGATTCCATAAGTACCTCCCTCCCCAGGAGATCCAGTGCCATTGCTCACACAGAAACAGGGGTAGCAGTGTTCTTGTCACTCTCAAGTCTCCAGTGACATTGCTCAGTGCCATTGCTCACACAGAAACAGGGGTAGCAGTGTTCTTGTCACTCTCCAGTCTCCAGTGACATTGCTCAGTGCCATTGCTCACACAGAAACAGGGGTAGCAGTGTTCTTGTCACTCTCCAGTCTCCAGTGCCATTGCTCACACAGAAACAGGGGTAGCAGTGTTCTTGTCACTCTCCAGTCTCCAGTGCCATTGCTCACACAGAAACAGGGGTAGCAGTGTTCTTGTCACTCTCCAGTCTCCAGTGCCATTGCTCACACAGAAACAGGGGTAGCAGTGTTCTTGTCACTCTCCAGTCTCCAGTGCCATTGCTCACACAGATACAGGGGTAGCAGTGTTCTTGTCATTCTCCAGTCTCCAGTGACATTGGTCAGTGACATTGCTCACACAGAAACAGGGGTAGCAGTGTTCTTGTCACTCTCCAGTCTCCAGTGCCATTGCTCACACAGATACAGGGGTAGCAGTGTTCTTGTCACTCTCCATTCTCCAGTGACATTGCTCAGTGCCATTGCTCACACAGAAACAGGGGTAGCAGTGTTCTTGTCACTCTCCAGTGCCATTGCTCACACAGAAACAGGGGTAGCAGTGCTCTTGTCACTCTCCAGTCTCCAGTGCCATTGCTCAGTGCCATTGCTCACACAGATACAGGGGTAGCAGTGTTCTTGTCACTCTCCAGTCTCCAGTGACATTGCTCACACAGAAACAGGGGTAGCAGTGTTCTTGTCACTCTCCAGTCTCCAGTGCCATTGCTCAGTGCCATTGCTCACACAGAAACAGGGGTAGCAGTGTTCTTGTCACTCTCCAGTCTCCAGTGCCATTGCTCATACAGAAACAGGGGGGGATCAGTGTTCTTGTCACTTGCCAAAAATTGACTGGAAATGATTGGAAATTAATCTTAATGAGGTTAATAATAATGTATGAACAAAAAAGTTCCAATTTATGTGATTTTAGAAAGAAATTGGGATTTTAGAAGAAAAATAGAGATCCAAAACAAAAACCAAAACACGAAGTTAATCCAGATCCAAAACCAAAGCCAAAACCAAAACACGGGGGTCAGTGAACATCTTTAATCATAACTAAACTCATTCAGATCCATGAAATATGAAAGATAATGCAACACCAACCCTGCGAAAAAAAATAAGGATATTTGATGTCACCGAGGACCTGTTCCAAGATAAAGATAGATTCCAAGTCCATAAATCACAAATTCAGTATATGCAAAAGATTTCCAAACCACACACAGGTGGGCAATATATCTCACCTGTCTGACTCTGCGTGCTCTAGGGGGGGAGGGGTCAATTCTCAGCATTGTGCCGCGCTCAATTACCGTTACTACAGTAATTTTAACCAGGATTTTGTGAGCTGTGAGCAAAAATCAGTGTTGAAATTACTGTAATAACGGCAATAATGCAGGTAGTAAAGAACAACACGGAGAATTGAATTCCCCCCTTGGACTATTTAGCCTTTACCATAAAACAGCATAGGTAAATGTAGATAAAAGGTAATCACAGTTAACCATATATAATAAACTCAGACCCCATTCAAGAATGGTGAGACGACCTAAACTCACAAAGTTTAGGGCAAGAAGTTCATCCTTTTTTTAAATCGTCTTGATCAGCCCACTGGGCATTTTCTAAAAGCCAATCTCCAGCAGATAAATAAAAGGCAAGAAAACTGGCAAGTCGATGACGGCACCCCCAACATTGTGATGCGAGCTATGGTCCTCACCAGATATCTTGCGAAAGAACGCCAAATAAAGAAACTATGCAGTGAGTATTGCTCAAGAGAGTAAGAAACAAAACATTAACAATTAATCCTTGCAAATAAAATACAAAACTCTGATTAAAAAAAGTGGGAAGGATTTCCGCAAAGGGACTATATATATATATATCTCCGAGTTTGCTGCAAGCACAGTACTTTTATTAAATATGCGCTACCATATAGTTCTACAGGGTGATAGTAATGATATGATAATGATGTATAGCCGATTCATTAGCCAATGGGAAAAAATTCACATCTGTAACCTCTACACCCTCTGTAATTTCTTACCCCAGAATTACAGCTGATTTTACCTAACCTCACTCATAGCCCAGTTCTAAGTAGGGGGCAAGTCAAAGACATTCTGGTCATATCTGACAATCCTCTATGTATTCTCTTCCTGATGTCCTCAATAGATTGTCTGTAAGAGTAATTACTCAAACGCTTCCCCTGCTGTCCCTGCCAGCACTACAATCATGACTGAGAGCCTTTCAATTTAATAATTGACCAAACCAGCTCCCTATGTGCAGTGTGACACTAGCAGTCTACGACATGTTATATATATATATCTATAATATAAATGTCTAGTGGCGTGTGTTAGTCTGTGTGTGTGTGTGTGTGTGTGTGTGTGTGTGTGTGTGTGTGTGTGTGTGTGTGTGTAAAAAATAAAACCAAGCTGCAGCGCCACCTGCTGGGCAGAGTTATACATTGACCTACTAAATTCTTAGTGTGTGTGTGAAAAAAAAATTCAGAAAGGGCTGAAATTTGGTATACTAAGATGTTTTTAATTTGTTAATTTAATTTGTTAATTGTGAAAAGTGTTTATAAAGATTTAAAAAATATATATATATATTTCTTGAAGGAGAAGTGACAGTTGGGAGTGGTTGGTGGTTGCCGGGGGTGACAGTGGGGAGTGGTTGGTGGTTGCCGGGGGTGACAGTGGGGAGTGGTTGGTGGTTGCCGGGGGTGACAGTGGGGAGTGGTTGGTGGTTGAGGCCTGGGCTATGGCCCAAATGCATGACAAGAACCTTTTTAACACCTTAAGTAGCTTGATTTGACTAGAATGCATGAGTATCATGCACGGGTTAACTTGTGTGTATATATATATATATAAATATATATATATATATATATATATATATATACATATATTATATATTATATCTGCAACCAGGCATGGGGTTTGTCAGCAGTAAATGTATCTAATAGGATCTATGTGAGAGATGACAGTTACTTGTTGCTTCTGATTCAGTTAGGTGGTGAATGGTGTAACGCATATAGTATTGTGTAGTTAGGCCCCAGAGTGCCTATTTGGGAGTGTGGCTGGTATGACGTTTCTGAATAAGGGAATGTTTGCATGTCATGCAACAGGAGAGTCCCTGGGCATTGGGATGGAGGTCCTACAGGATCTGAGGTGACTATCTGCATGACTGCAATCAGGTGAGATGAATTATTTTGAGCAGCCTGTGTGAGACGGCCTGTGAGATGTTTGTGGAACTACTGCTCTCAGCAGCAGAGGCTGGTATGCAACTTGCTGTTCATTTCTAAGTACTGTACAATTCTCCCACATTTTGAACCTCCATGATGCGATTCTTCGGGAATCAGCTTGCATCATTACATCATGGGGTGGGGCCAAAATGATGTGATTCACCAAACCCTGCCCCCTCCCAAGATAAGTCAATGGAACTACTGCTCCCAGCAGCAGTGGCTAGTGTTCAACTTGCTGTTAATTTATAAGTACTGTGCAGGACTGTGATGCGTGGAGAAAGCATAAATATCATATTTGCCAACTCTCCAGGAATGTCCGTGAGCATCTTGAATTTCGGGTAGGTCTCCCGGGGAGAGCTGACAATTCTCCCCCATTTTGAGCCTCCATGATGCGATTCTTTCTGGATCAGTTTGCATCATTACATCATGGGGTGGGGCCAAGATGATGCGATTCACCAAGTCTTGCCCCCTCCCGAGACTCCCTGGGGCCAACCTGGGCAACAAGGATCCCATTTAATTGCCACTCAGGCCACCAGGGGCTGCAGTGGAGGCGTTCTTGCAGATGGGTGCATTGTAGGGAGTTCAGGGAGATGGTGATAGGAGGAGAGATTGTTAGGTGCCTCGGAGCAGGTATGAAGGTCAGTAATGGAAGGGGCAGGCTGGTGGGTTCAGTGCATAATATGTAGAGCGGATGTCACTGGTTAGCAGATTACTTGCTGATTGGAAGACAGAGACAACAGGGCAATTCTCCATTTGAGTATGGGGTGTGTGCTGTGAAAATAGGAGAAACTATAGATGTCCTTTCTCCCTTGTAGACATGTTTTCTCAAATATAATGCTGCATTAATTTTAAAAACAAATACCATAAATTGTACTTGCAAATGATCAGACACCTCACCAGCAATTTGTTTATCTCATACATGAATATAATCTCCCACATGTCTCATCCCTGTTACACTCACAGTAATTCCTCTATTCGGCATGTCTCACTGGACAGAGCTGTTGCCAAATCAAAGAACTGAGGACCTTCCAGATTGTTATTAGACAGATCAAGTTTCCTCAGGGACCGGTTATTATTTATTCCACATGCCAGCTGGGAGCAGGAACTGTCTGTCAGCATATTGCCATTCAAACTGTAAGAGAAAATCATCAAATATTTAGATTTAGAATTTTAAGTCAAAATTAAATTACTACCTTTACAACATTAGTGCTTAATCAGCATTATTCATTTTAAGTTACCATACACTGCATTCTGCACCCTAAACAACCTAATCCATGAAATATAAGACAATGCAACCCCAACTCTGTGAAAAATAAGTGTATTTGATGCCACCAAGGACATCTGTTTCAAGAAATAGATTTCGGTGCAGTCTTGTTGTCATGTACACGCACCCTTGTTTGCAGCTGGTGGAATTTAAAGGCACAGATCGACTCCGCGGGCTACAAATTCAATATAGGCAAAGTATTTTAAAAATGCACATAAAGGCACTGGGCGTCACCATATTGCCCCTGTGTCAAGTACCCTATGCAATGAACCTATAGGCAGGCCCGGCGCTCCCATTAGGCAACGTTAGGCAGTTGCCTAGGGCGCCGGGCTCTGGAGGGCGGCACTGAAAAGGGGGACCCAGTGATAATTAAATAAATGCTCTCGCCCGCCCGCTCGCCCGCCCGCCCGCTCGATCGCTATAATGCGGTGCTGCACTGTAGCAGCACCGCATTTTAAAATTTACCCGGCGCCTGGAAGCGTCGTGACGTCACGACGCACAACGCTGCCAGTGTAGAGGAGACAGAGAAAGAAGACAGAAACGAGAAAGAAGACAGAAGCGAGGAAAAAGAGAAAGGAAGGAAAATGAAGAAGTTAAGGTGAGTACAGGAAAGAGGAGGCTACAGATCACAGGAGGGGACGGGGGACGGATGCTATACATAGGGGGGAGAACGGAAGCTACAGAAAGAGGGGAATGGAAGCTACAGTAAGGAGGGAGAATGGAGGCTATACAAAGGGGGGAGAATGGAGGCTATACAAAGAGGGGAGAATGGAGGCTATACAAAGGGGGATAATGGAGGCTATACAAAGGGGGAGAATGGAGGCTTTATAAAGGGGGGGAGAATGGAGGCTATACAAAGGGGGAGAATGGAGGCTATACAAAGGGGGAGAATGGAGGCTATACAAAGGGGGAGAATGGAGGCTATACAAAGGGGGAGAATGGAGGCTATAGAAAGGGGGAGAATGGAGGCTATAGAAAGGGGGAGAATGGAGGCTATACAAAGGGGGGGGAGAATGGAGGCTATACAAAGGGGGGGAATGGAGGCTACAGAAAGGGGGGAGAATGGATGCTACAGAAAATTGGGGGGGGAGGAGGAGGCTGGAGAAAATAGGGAGACGGGGGATTACACTTAGAAATGTCCTTGAGTTAGAGACTATGGGGTCTTTATACTAAAATAGTGCCGTGACAAAATGCAGCGATGCATAATGAAGCACAGCTTTAATTCACCTTGCTGGGGCTACTCTAGGATAGTTAAGGAACCATTTATGTGTATTACTATTTGCCCTCTATTTGGCTCTCCTTTGTTGCCCTCTATCAGTATAATTAATTTTACATCTGCAGAATACATTAACAAATGCAAATAAAATAGAACAGTCAGGATTATCTGTCATTTAGATTACCTTTCTCTATTTATTTGCATGTGTTCGTATATTTAATATATCATCTACAGAATACATTAATAGACAGCAACAGAGGAGAGCCAAGTAGTGGGCAGGGGGGCATGTGAGTAAAGCTGGTATTATGCGGCTGGCATATGTGACACAAGCTGATGGGCAAGGGGTGATATATGTGAGTACAGCTAGTGGGCAGATGGGCATGTGTGAGTGAAGTTGGTGGGCAGCGGGGTACATGTCAGTGTGTAACAGGTGAGTGATGTCATGTTTTTTTTCTTTCATTTGTTTTGTTCTGAAGTCCGGCATTTGGAGCCTCCCCTCTAGATATCCTGTGTTTGCTCCTGGGTAGCAGTGAAGCCTGGACAGCATTCTGCATCAGACATCAGTGCTGCGTCAGACATCTGGACTGCATTGTAGCCAGCCAAGAGGAGGTAAGAGTTATTATTTTTAAGTGTGTTAGTGGCTGGGAAATTAGAATTTTTTTTATTTGGGGGGGGGGGGGGGGGGCGGCAATCTTAAGCTTTGCCTAGGGTGCCGGGCAACCTTGCACCGGCCCTGCCTATAGGATACACTGTAGTCCTAGCTTCTCACTCAATCTTTATGGTTCTCAACGTGTAATTTCTTCCTTAGTCTGACGTTAACAGTTATTTTGCTTCCATCTTCATAGAACATAATCAATGTTCACGGCCAAAAAGATGGGAAAAAAATATTGAAAGTCCAAGAAAACTTTGGAGAATGGTCTGTTCCCAAGTGCAATACAAATATTGACTGTTAAGTCCGGAATACTTTGCCACTTTGCCCACATTGTAAAGCCCATAAGGTCATATCAAAATGTATACCACATGATCTAATGTACAACAAAGCCTTTAAAGTTATAACTATTATTTTTGTGTGGATGGACAGAGATGGGTCCTTTAATGAAACTATAACAAGCCCCACAACCATGACAGCAGAATCAGCCTTTAAAAAAAAAAAGATATATAGAAAAAGTGGAGATGTTGCCTATAACATCCAATCACATTCTAGTTATCGTTTATTTAGTACATTCTACAAAATGACAGCTAGAATCTGATTGGTTGCTAAAGGCAACATCTCCAATTTTTTTCAAACCCGCAGTTTAGTAAATACCCCCATGGTCTCTCAAAATTAATTCAGCATTAATTGAAAAAATACCATAACCAGTACTCACATCAGAGACCTCACCAGTACTCTCTGTTAACCGCATACCACAATTCCCCACGTCTCGATAATGTTATACTCACAGTAATTCCTCTATCCTGCATGTCTCCCTAGATAGAGTTGTCGCCAAATCATAGAAGTCAGGACCTTTTAGACAATTATTAGACAGGTCAAGTATCCTCAGGGACTGGTTATCTCTTATTCCACATGCTAGCTGGGAGCAGGAACTGTCTGTTAGCATATTGCCATTCAAACTGTAAGAGAAGATCAGAATGAAGATTGTGTTTTGGTATATTTACTAAACTGCGGGTTTGAAAAAGTGGAGATTTTGCCTATAGCAACCAATCAGATTCTAGCTGTCATTTTGTAGAATGAAATAAATGATAACTAGAATCTGATTGGTTGCTCTAGGCAACATCTCCACTTTTCAAACCCACAGTTTAGTAAATATACCCCTTGGACTCTTTACCACCAAGGATACCTTTTTCCATATAACAGCATATGTAAATGTAGAAATAATGTACTCACAGGTAACCATATATAATAATCCAGATACTATTCAAGAATAATAGATAGAATGTTAGCAAAAGAATGTACAAAGTTTATGGCAAGTAATCTGTCCTTTATGTACAATGTTTTGACCAGCCCACCGGCCTATTTCAGAAGTCCTGATTGCAGTAAGTGAAAAACGATGCTCAGTTTTCAGTGTAGATGGTGAATAGCCACCTGTCATCTGTAACTGGTATTGGGGCGGATATTCACATGTTGTATTTATTAGTGTTGGTAGCCTTTTAGTCAGGGCAAGGACAATTTTTTTCATGTCCGAATGAGAAGTTGGGGCCTTAATTGGCACAAGTTATTGAACACCAATTTTCAAGTTTTTTCCTTTCCTTGTGTGTGGCACATGTTGTTTTATGGGGTTTGGGTGTAGACCTGTATGGGCAACTCTCTCCCCAAGTCATCGGAGGCTTTCTCCTTCTGGGGGAGCTGCAAAACCAGTTGCCCTAGCAAAAGCTTTGGACTTACTAGAAGAGAAAGGGGTATGTCCAAACCTTGCAGCAGAGGTGGGCCCAAAGACCCTTTCCTCCTAAGGGACCCTTTGGTATCCGGAGGTCGGGGATGTCAAGGAACCCTACCTAGTTTTGGTGATGGGGGAACTGAACACCCTTGTCCCTCTCTGGGTCCTTTTGACTCCTGGGCTACTGGGAGGAACAGGGCCTTTTCCCTTTAGTGAAGGGTCCACAGTCCCAAGCCCAAATTCTGGGGTCTTGTTTAGGTTGGGATCTTGGCCCTCTCTATGTTGTGGTCAGTAGAATTCCCTTTCTGTAGGACAGTCACTGCAGACCACTTTGTGACTAGAACTTGGGAAAAATGATAGATAGATAGATAGATAGATAGATAGATAGATAGATAGATAGATAGATAGATAGATAGATAGAACCATATGCAAAGGCAACATAACATTGATGATCAGACATTATATACTGTGTCAGGGTGGGGGCCCAAATAGAATAATATAACTAATAGATATGTATGTACATGATTTCCCTATGACAAAAGTGTTCTAAAAAGTTTCATCTGTCCACCCAGTGGAAGGTAACAAGGTTACCCCACAAATGCTTTCAGGAAACTCATTTAACATATGCATGTCACAACCCTCCTTCCTCCTGATCAACCATGATCCCTTCGACTTGGAGCCGACAGTTAAGATCATGTACAAGCACGTAAAACACTAGCTAGGAAGGTTTAATGTGAAAAATATGCAGAAAATATGAACTTCAAAGCACATTTCTTCATATTCTTTGCTTGGAAAATTCAATGTGCCAATTTGTACTTAGGGGCAGACAACGCATAAGGTGTGCGAAATATAGATAGCCACTATACAGAGAAACCACAGTAGTCAAATATCTTTCAGAATGATTTCTGCTATTGTTATAATTCCATCATATTTGATATGTAAATGTTTGGGAGGATATGAACGTTTTTTTTGAATAAGGAGTTATGTCTCTGTGATATGTCTGAGAAAAGTTATGGAAGGGAAAGCATTTTGGACTATTTTTGGACAAAATATGATAGACACCCGGGGACAATTCCTCCCCCATGTTAGAATATACACTACCCCTTTGGAAGCCCTCCCAGTAAAACCTGTTTATATACTCTGCTATGAGAGTGCAAATTTGTCAGCTCTTGGGACTCAGTCTAATTGATAGACTTTCCATTTCATTTAGCCTTGTCCTAGTGATATACATAATGATACATAAGTGTTTATTGTCTATAATTTCATCCCATTTGTTTTTGTGACTGTACTGCATTTATTTTTTGCATGTCAATGATTATATGTCCTTTTTTATTATATCCGAATGCCCTGTACCATTGTATATTAAATCTACAGTTTAATAAGTTTTCTCCATGATGCTCAAAAGAATCCTTTAGCCTTTTATGAAGACTATTGCTTGACCTTGTTGACCATTTGAATACTGGTTTGTGCTTTCTTAACCCGTTTGCAACAAAGAGTATAACGTGTGCACACAGGTTAGTTTGTGTGACAGTACCTCGGGGTCCTATTGCCCTGATTCAATAGGTGGTGGCAGATCATAAGTGTGCATGGGTGTGAGAGAACTATTTGGGGGTGATTCAGCAAATCTATAACCTGTGTGATATTATTATTATTAATTATTAATTTTTATTTATAGGGCGCCACAAGGTGTCCATGGCGCCGTACAGGGACAAAAACGATTTACAATACAAGGTGAGACAGCACAGTACAGTAAACATAAAGCACAGCAACTCAGTAAGCTCAATGCACAGCTAGTGAGGGCGGGGGAAGTATCCGCAAATGACGGGGCCCAAAAGGAGGGTGCGGAAGACAGGGAGACCCCCAGAGGGGGGAGGAGGGCCCTCGAGGAGGAGGGCAAAGTAGCTGGAGAGCAGAGTTAGAAGTGGTGGAAACAGGAGGAGAGATGGCCCTGCTCAGAGGAGCGTACAATCTAAGGGGAGGGGTGGACAGATGGAGAAACGCAGGCGAGAGAGGGAGAGTAGAGGGACGGAGGCAGGGAAGGGGAAAGAAGGGGGAGAGGCAGAGGATAAGGTAGGTTGTTAAGTGGGAGACTGGAAGGCTTTAAGAAAAAGGTGGGTTTTTAAAGCCCGTTTGAAACTGGACAGGTTAGGGGAAGTTCTGATGGAGGGAGGGAGCTTGTTCCAGTGGAGGGGGGCAGCGCGGGCAAAGTCTTGGATATGCGCGTGGGAGGAGGTGATAGTAGAGTGCAAGATTGATTGCTGAAATCTTGCATCGCTAGATAAATCATTTCAAATGTCTTCTCACGGTGCAGGGATAATGTAATAATGACATGGCATTCAAGACACCCTGTCACCCGCATACAGCCAATTTCACCCATGGCTCCTGGATTCAATATACAATAATATACATGCACACAAGTAGCACAATCCTCTTTCCATATGCAAACACCACTTTAATAGTTTTTTTAACCTTCCCTCACATACCATCTCTGTCCCCAATACAGAGGACTATTCCTCACTAATACCACACCACCAACCCGGAACACACCAAACACATCATACCAAGTCCACACCCACCCTTTACTCCCGCTCTCATTGGACGCAAACTCACCCCCTCAAACTATATAAGAATACTGATGTTGCTGGTTAGCAGATCACTTGCTGATATGAATACAGAGACTACAGGGTAATGTTCCAAGTGTGTCTATGTGGTAAAGGGGGATGCTGTGATTGGTTGGAGTGGCATTAGAAGGAGAGGCTATATCTGTGCGGAGTTTGCATGTTCTCCCCGTGTTTGCGTGGGTTTCCTCCGGGTGCTCCGATTTCCTCCCACAATCCAAAAACATACTGGTAGGTTAATTGGCTGCTATCAAAAATTGACCCTAGTCTGTCTGTGTGTGTGTGTATATTAGGGAATTTAGACTGTAAGCTCCTAGGGGGCAGGGACTGATGTGAGTGAGTTCTCTGTACAGCGCTGCGGAATTAGTGGCGCTATATAAATAAACGATGATGATGATATCTAGGAGCAATATCTGTGTCCACGACAATACCCTAGTTTGTGGGAACAACTTTGTTTTAGTCGTGTGATTATCTTTCTACCCCAATAACTGTCAGAACTCTTAGGGAAGGTGTTTTGAGGACCTGGTAATTTTAATAAAATATATATGTGTAGTGGTTTAATATTTTATTGCTTCTTTTTTTTCATCATAGAAATTAAATAAATAGCACATGTCAGACACTGTTAATCAGTTTGTTTGACATACTTTAAATCAATTTACCAGATCACATTTACTCACCGTAATTCCTCTATCCGGCATGTTAGACTGGACAAAGCTCTCGCCAAGTTACAGAAGTGAGGACCATCCAGATTGTTACCAGACAGGTTAAGTGTCCTCAGAGACCAGTTAGTACTTACGGCACGTGCCAGTTGGGTGCAGGAACTGTCTGACAGCATATTCTTATTCAAACTATAAAAGAAAATCACAAAAGATTTTTTGGAGAGTTTTTTTCTGTTTTTGCGGCTTGTAACTATTATAAATGAAAACTGAGAAAAATAAACTGATGCACAAAACAATTGTTTTTTAAGTTTTAGAAAGATAGTAAATTGTTACGCCATCCTACAGAATATTCAAAACAATAAATGAACTGATTCTGACAAACGAAACTTTAGATAATGCACCCCCCATCCCTGTGAAATATAAGAATATTAAAAGTGACGAAGGAGACCTATAACATATAACAGTATGATTAAAAATATAAACAATGCACTTACGCTTAACCGTATATAATATACACAAGAACTATCGAAGATTATTGATACAATGGAATATGTGACAATATGGACATTCTTTATGTATGACATTTATTTATTTCGACTGCCCACTGGCAAATTTCTACTACATTCTAGATGTCCAATACCGGCAGAAAATAAAAGATAAAGAGGGACCAAAGTCGAAAAGCTAATAGCAGTGCCCACAGCACGCTGATGCACTAACGTGAAACGGATCCAGGCACCAAACTCCAAAGCAATACAAATTTAGCCCTTTGCCAAAGGGAAGCAGTGTCTTCCCAAAATGTCAAAATAAATTCTTGGAAATTAATAAAGTAAAGAATTAAGTGAAAATGAGACATGGGCAGGAGACTCTGGAGGGGGGAAATCAAAGCGTGTTAGGGTGATACAAATATAGGAATTTATAGAGGAACAGATAAGTTGAGAATAAGTGAGAAATGAAAAACAAAAAAGAACAGAGTTCATTTATGGCATTAATACACCAAATGTGTGTCCAAAAGTAAATTGGAAGGATGCAATAAAGCAAGATAAGTAGGTAAACACGACCCACAATTAGTGTATCTGACAGACGATTATTGTAGATAAGTGATGTGACATCACTGATATCCAACTCTCCAGACACAGAGAAGAGAAGACATACATTGGCGACCTTATGGCCCATCATAAATTAGCATATATATATATATATATATATATATATATATATATATATATATATATATTTATATTTATTATATTTTAGGGTTTTCTCCTGCGAAAAACACTAATAGTTCAAAGATTTCACTTTAGCCGCAGGCCTTGATGACAAGCCAGAGGAGATGCTGGCAGCCACGATAGGAGGATTGTGAGTGCCTATTTGTCACGCGCCGGAGCTATTACTTATCGAATCTACTGTCTGGCACGCTCCTCCTGCTCCACTGTCCGTTCGAAGTGCCGGCTCCTGTGCTACAATCCCACACTGTACAACAGGAGGCACATAGCCCTTTAAGAGTTCTGAACTTGTGGTCATGTGATTAGTATCCAGAGGTTCAGCTGTTTAAATTTGCTCTATGCATTGGCTCGTGACAGAGTATTAGGCTCCACAACGTCAAGGGCACCTCATTATATGCAGGTCCTACACTGACCTATATGCTTTAAACACCATTAAAATGCATCGAATTTTAACTGCACAAGCCTGTGTCAGAGCAACAAGTTGCATCCCTGACTCCTGCTCCTTGCTCCCTGTGTCTCCCTTGGTCCTCCTACTATATCTCAGTCTTCGAGTGTACCAGATTCGGCTTGATCTCACTACTCATTTGGATTCTCCCTTTGGTGTAGCGGACATCTTATATTGCGTACCAGACCTGGCTAGACCTCACTACCCTGCTTGGATTCTCCTTTGGCATGACGGACATCTGATAACGTTTATCAGACCTGGCAGTGCCTCACCAACCTCTGAAAGGATCCTCGCTGTACATCAGACCCTACCCCAGGTACCCTTTTTATATTACCCTGCTGTTGGTCTATCCATTCCTCACGTCTGTAAGCTCAGTAGGGGCCGCAACCTGCAGTTTCTCAGCAGCCAAACCCATTCTGCCTTGCGACAGTTCTTGGTGAAGACCTGAGAGCCTGTTAGACTCTGCGCCCTACTGAGCTGGTGCCAATACAGACTGAGGGACTCCCCTGGGCACAACAGCTCATAGCTCTTAGGGAGCTGGATTATTAGTGGACATATCCAACACAGTTAACCAAAGCTAAAACAAATTGTAAACTGGGTTTTGAGGAATGCATACAGCTATAGAATTAGAAAAAGTCTTAAATAGAAGAAACATATTGAGGAACTTGTACCTCTTGCCTCATACATGTATGGAACATTATTCTAGGAGTGGACATTTTTATTTATGACGGTCGCTGGACACCCAAAATTTATATGTAAGTGGTCACTCTGTTTTATCAATAGATGTTTGCAGTTTTTAATGCAAGCCTATTCTATTTCATGATAACATCCACATATGCGATGACCCCAGCTTGGTACTAGTGTGGGCTAATGATTTCAGTGATACGCTACAATTGGGACCGGTTATGGCTCATATGTGGTTTACACAGACTGAGGATTAATCGGACTACAATGCATGACCACCACGCATGTGTAACAGATTTGAACTATAAGTGCTTATTACATTTTGAGTTACTTGCCATCCATCACCTCTCTAATTCGTTGATATTATTTGTTTACTTTTCTACATATTGTTGTGGAGCTTGATGTAGAGCCCATACTGCTAGACACAGGACATCCAGATCATCGCCGGCTCTTTTTGTAACAAGTTATTATGTGGACACTGAACGCAACAATCCTTCCAACTGGTTGGTAGAAGCATTGTTACTTATCATCATTATGTATGATGTCATCGGATCATTGTCAGAGATTAAGCGCTGTACATTATATTTCATTATAGAATTAGAATGGATACAAAATAAACAAACTTACATCAGGTTTTGGATCCTGCACTCATGATGAACTAAAGCAGATGTTATTAGGTGAATATGGGAATCCTTCAGGCCAGTTGCTGGAAAGCAAATGAATAAGAGATTACACTATGCCAGTGAGAGTAAAGGTTTGCATATCAGATACAGGGTGGGCAGCACGGTGGCTAAGTGGTTAGCACTTCTACCTCACAGCACTGGGGTCATGAGTTCAATTCCCAACCATGGCCTTGTGGAGTTGTATGTTCTCCCCGTGTTTGCGTGGTTTCCTCCGGGTGCTCCGGTTTCCTCCCACACTCCAAAAACATACTAGTAAGTTAATTGGCTGCTATCAAATTGACTCTAGTCTGTGTGTGTGTGTTAGGGAATTTAGACTGTAAGCTCCAATAGGGAGGGGCTGATGTGAGTGAGTTCTCTGTACAGCGCTGCAGAATTAGTGGCGCTATATAAATAATTGATGATGATGATGATACAGGGTGTTGGCCATAATGAGCCACCAGAAAGGTATCACTGGGCAACAACTTAATTCCATCATCTGATATTTTATTAATGATGGTGGAAAATACAAATCTAGTTCATCTTCAACCATCCATTGATGATGACCCCTATCCATCAAACTACCATATGATCATCATCTGAGTCAAGATTTCTGTTGAAACGTCCAGACAATGAGCAGTTATCATAGCTTCTGCTACAACAAGCTCTCTTTTCTCAAAGTTCCTAAACTGAACTAGACAAAAAAATAGCAATTGGGCCTACCATACATTTTGAATATGATACCACATGTATACAGTCTTACTTGATGTGCTTGATAGTGTGTAGAACAGGTGCCAGTCTCTCCCAGCCCTCACTCTGAATATTGCACTTCTGTAGATCAATTGTTTCTGTCTCTCTGCAGGATTTGAGAACAAAAGCCAACACTGTGCAGTCCATAGGTGTAAGATTATTAAAGCTGGAAAATGTAAAACTTATATTTGATCCCACAAATTCTTCTACTAGAATCCTATTCTGGGACTCAAAGAGGTAGACAAATATATTAAGAAATTTCCCCATATCAATGTTTCCATCTTTCCGGACATCAGCAAGAGTTTTCTGTAGCCAAATGGTTACGGCTTTCAAAGCTTCAATGGAAAATTCTCCTAAACATTTCAAGATGGATCTGGTAGAACTATTCAAAAAACCACAGAGAAAGCGGAGGAAAATTGCAGTTCGTCCATCTGTATATAACTCAGCTTTATTAATGGAACTCTGCAACTTCTCAGGAGAATAGTCCAGATAATGGACCAGAGCAGCCAAAAACTCCTGGATGGTGAGATGTAGGAAGGAGAAGGTCACATTAGGAGAGTAGCCAGATTCTATCATAAAACTTGACGTGAGATGTGAGGAAGTGTCTACATTGAATGATCCCAGATCTCATTCATCAAATACAAGAATGTGATTCATTACTCCAAATTCTGCCAGCCACCCAATAGATGTCATCAGTTCCCGGGCACCATGGATATCCTGGCTGTGATTGGACAGAATGTTGGCAACAAAAGTCACAAATAGTTGTGTCACCGTTTTTGGCAGTGATGACATCAGCTGCTCACTGTTAGATGGTTGGGCTTTGAAGCACATTGATAATACTGTACAGATGATCCAGCAGTACGATGGGATGTAACAGAAAGTGTATAGTGTGTCATTATGAAAAGCCTTCTGTGATAATTCCTTATTTTGGAAAAAAATGTCAAAGTACATTTGTCTTTCTTTAGGAAAGAATCCCATGATTTCAGATATTCGTTGAAAAACATTAGTATCAATTGATGTTAGTTTAGTTGGCCGACTGGTCATTAATATAGAACAGCCATTGAGAAGAGACTGTCTTAACAAACTAACTACAATCACACCAAGAGTTTCTATCTGTTTTATATTACAACACAAATGAGTCGATGTGAAATCCAAATCTTGATTATTTTCATCTAAGCCATCAAATATAAAGAGCAAATTTTCTGGATCCTCTAAGATGTTTCCAAGCTGACCCTGAAGATATGGATATTGTTGAAGGATCATCGTCTCCAAGCTGACCTTATCCAGTCTATTGAGTTCCCGGAATTTGAAGAAGAAGACAAAAGCAAATCTCTGATAGAGTTTTCCAGTCACCCAGTCATAGACAAACCTCTGCATCAGTGTGGTCTTCCCTATTCCCGGTACCCCGCTCACCATCACTACACTTGGCAAACATTGTTTTTGGCGAGACCACCGAAACAGTTTATTAAGAGCTATATGTTCCATCATAAGACTTTCTTTTCTCATTATATCCTCATGGTTTCTCCCAGTCTCTATGAGCTCGTGCTGAGAACGATGTCTGAAGTTATTGGTGGTGACAACAATCATGTTCACATAACGCTCAGTAATGTAGAAACTTTGTTGTTCCTGCGTAGACCTCGGGGGTCTGTGCTCCACTAAATACTGAGTTTTCTCCAAAAGATATTGCTTGTGCTTTTCCTGAATACCTAAAAATGAAACAAAGCAGAATATAAATCCAGACACAACATAACAATAAAGTTCATGATTCATGATGTATGTTTTTTTTCTTAATCCAAATTGCTTTTCACTTTAAAGTAAAATACTTACCATAATTATCTTAAAATCTATCCATCATTATATGTTGTTATTGCTTTATAGAGGAAATATAAAGAAGAGTAAACGGGGGTTATTTTGAGAACAATTTTTAGTGTTGTGTAATGATGTATTGTGCTTGTTTTATATTGTATGCTTGTATTGTGTTTTCAGGCTTGCTGGCCACATGTATTTCTATAAATTATCTTACTGTTATGAAAGGACAAACCTGCACTCACTGCCTCGTCTGGGAGTTATATGCTTAGTGAGTCTAGAGGCGAGTATCAATAGGGGATGTTCAATCCCCTCCAGTTCAGACTATATCCACAAAACTAAGTGCTACACCCTATGTTGGGTTTCGTGTTGGACTTGGTGTTATAAATATCAATATTATGTACAACTAATCAACTCTTGGGTTGTGTGGTATAAACCTAGAATATAAGTAATGTGATTCCCACCTTTTTCAAAAGATTGTCTCTAGTTGGTGGGTTTCAAAATCAATCACCCAGTCCCTCTATAACGTCATAAATAAAGTTTATACAGGTCAAGGTTTTTAGTTCAGTATCACATAGGGAAATGAATGAAGATTATCACAATAATTATTATTATTATCGTAGATTTGTAAGGTGCCACAGTGCTCCACAGCCTTGATGCTGGGATGCAGGCTTAAATGTTTTGGTCAAAATATGAACCAATACCTCATGTTTTCCTTTTGCTAGATGCACACAGATATGCAGTGTTAAGAATAAGCGCTGACCACAACTGTCTTTTTGTTTGTATACATATAGTACTTTAATATTGCTATGCAGTTGGTACCATATATAATATGGGATATACCGAGCACCGGCTTATTTTTTCTCTAGTTATTTAGAAAGCCTATTGAAATTTTTAAACTTCATCCTTTCCCTACACCTGTGTCAACTATTACACCAGAAGAACAGATTATATTACAGAAAATGAATACTACATGACTACGTTACCCCCACTCATATCCATAATTTGATCATAGAGATGAATATTCCTAGGACCATTAAATAGTACCAGTGGAGGTGATGGCTTGTTGGAGTCACTTCTTCTGTGACCCATAAACAGATCTGAAGGTTAATATGATGTGTCAGAGGTGTATTGATTGATTATCTGAACTAATCTTTTGTGAACATAGTTCCTACTTGGCATGTCACCATATACACCCCCACAGAGCTGGATTAAGGCTTTGGGGGGCCCGGGGCACTTAAGACAGGGGTGCCCCTAAGATCTAAAATTAAGGCAGTGCGGTTCCCAAACTTTTGCAGTTTGCAGTTTGCGGCACCCTTAGAGTCTCCATAATTTATTCAAGGTACCCCTCCAAAATAATTACTGAGCAGTCCCGTTTTATAAGTAGTTGGGTCAAAATAAAGTAATGAGTATTTAGGTCAGGACAGAAATACTTTGTAAGTTGTTTGCAAAAATAATACACATAAATCTATGGGAAACTAATATTTTTATATTTTTTCTCTATTATATTTCAAAGAATAATTTACAACTAACTCACACTGTGCCCTCCTTCATCTCCACACACTATGTGCCCACCTTTATCTCCACACACTCTGTGCCCTCCTTCATCTCCACACACTAAGTGCCCTCCTTCATCTCCACACACTCTGTGCCCTCCTTCATCTCCATACACTCTGTGCCCTCCTTCATCTCCACACACACTGTGCCCTCCTTCATCTCCACACACTCTGTACCCTCCTTCATCTCCACACACACTGTGCCCTCCTTCATCTCCACACACACTGTGCCCTCCTTCATCTCCACACACACTGTGCCCTCCTTCATCTCCACACACTCTGTGCCCTCCTTCATCTCCACACACACTGTGCCCTCCTTCATCTCCACACACACTGTGCCCTCCTTCATCTCCACACACACTGTGCCCTCCTTCATCACCACACACACTGTGCCCTCCTTCATCTCCACACACTCTGTGCCCTCCTTCATCTCCACACACTCTGTGCCCTCCTTCATCTCCACACACTCTGTGCCCTCCTTCATCTCCACACACTCTGTGCCCTCATTCATCTCCACACACTATGTGCCCACCTTCATCTCCACACACTATGTGCCCTCCTTCATCTCCACACACTATGTGCCCACCTTCATCTCCACACACTATGTGCCCACCTTCATCTCCACACACTCTGTGCCCTCCTTCATCTCCATACACTCTGTGCCCTCCTTCATCTCCACACACTCTGTGCCCTCCTTCATCGCCATACACTCTGTGCCCTCCTTCATCTCCACACACTCTGTGCCCTCCTTCATCTCCACACACTATGTGCCCACCTTCATCTCCACACACACTGTGCCCTCCTTCATCTCCACACACACTGTGCCCTCCTTCATCTCCACACACACTGTGCCCTCCTTCATCTCCACACACTCTGTGCCCTCCTTCATCTCCACACACACTGTGCCCCTCCTTCATCTCCACACACACTGTGCCCTCCTTCATCTCCACACACTCTGTGCCCTCCTTCATCTCCACACACTCTGTGCCCTCCTTCATCTCCACACACTCTGTGCCCTCCTTCATCTCCACACACTCTGTGCCCTCCTTCATCTCCACACACTCTGTGCCCTCCTTCATCTCCACACACTCTGTGCCCTCCTTCATCTCCACACACTCTGTGCCCTCCTTCATCTCCACACACACTGTGCCCTCCTTCATCTCCACACACACTGTGCCCTCCTTCATCTCCACACACACTGTGCCCTCCTTCATCACCACACACACTGTGCCCTCCTTCATCTCCACACACTCTGTGCCCTCCTTCATCTCCACACACTCTGTGCCCTCCTTCATCTCCATACACTCTGTGCCCTCCTTCATCTCCACACACTCTGTGCCCTCCTTCATCTCCACACACTATGTGCCCACCTTCATCTCCACACACTATGTGCCCTCCTTCATCTCCACACACTATGTGCCCACCTTCATCTCCACACACTCTGTGCCCTCCTTCATCTCCATACACTCTGTGCCCTCCTTCATCTCCACACACTCTGTGCCCTCCTTCATCGCCATACACTCTGTGCCCTCCTTCATCTCCACACACTCTGTGCCCTCCTTCATCTCCACACACTATGTGCCCACCTTCATCTCCACACACACTGTGCCCTCCTTCATCTCCACACACTCTGTGCCCTCCTTCATCTCCACACACACTGTGCCCTCCTTCATCTCCACACACACTGTGCCCTCCTTCATCTCCACACACACTGTGCCCTCCTTCATCTCCACACACTCTGTGCCCTCCTTCATCTCCACACACACTGTGCCCCTCCTTCATCTCCACACACACTGTGCCCTCCTTCATCTCCACACACTCTGTGCCCTCCTTCATCTCCACACACTCTGTGCCCTCCTTCATCTCCACACACTCTGTGCCCTCCTTCATCTCCACACACTCTGTGCCCTCCTTCATCTCCACACACTCTGTGCCCTCCTTCATCTCCACACACTCTGTGCCCTCCTTCATCTCCACACACTCTGTGCCCTCCTTCATCTCCACACACTCTGTGCCCTCCTTCATCTCCACACACTCTGTGCCCTCCTTCATCTCCACACACTCTGTGCCCTCCTTCATCTCCATACACTCTGTGCCCTCCTTCATCTCCACACACTCTGTGCCCTCCTTCATCTCCACACACTCTGTGCCCTCCTTCATCTCCACACACTCTGTGCCCTCCTTCATCTCCATACACTCTGTGCCCTCCTTCATCTCCACACACTCTGTGCCCTCCTTCATCTCCACACACTCTGTGCCCTCCTTCATCTCCACACACACTGTGCCCTCCTTCATCTCCACACACTATGTGCCCCTCTGCATCCACTATATATATATCATGCAGGACCCTCTATTTTATTAATCATTATTAAAGTTATTATCTAAGCCTGCCACTTATATTAAAGCTTTAATTGGATTACATAAATATGTTTTTATATATATATATATATATATATATATATATATATATATATATATATATATATATATATATATATTACTATTTTATTCAAACTTTAATATAAGTGGATGGCTTTTACTTTACCAATGATTAATAAAATAAAATCTGCCACTCTGGCATTGGCGTTGCCAGTCTAATATTAATTTTTAATGTATATTTATTGAAAAAACATAACTGATCAAATGAACATATACATTTACATATATATATATTTACATATATATATACATACACCAGAAAAAAAAATATATATATATGTATACACACACATCAAGCAGTCAAGTAATAATCATGCTATGAAGGGTTTTCTTAAATATGTATATACATAAGATGAATAATCATAATCGTATATACATATTTAAGAAGATCCTTCCAAATGAATGTTATTCTAGATATATTTAATTATATAGAGAGTAGGCGACTCACCTACTCTCTTCATGCCGGGGAGGAGCTGCAGCCATTTTGGCCATTTTGGATTGTTCAAGCGTGCGCGGTGCTGCTGACACAGAGTGGTCGCATGTGTCAGTGGAGACAGATGCGGCGGCCAGCAGGGTCTCCACTGACACATGCGACCACTCTGTGTCAGCAGCACCGCGGCTGCTGTCAGCAAAGGCGATCATGCACCCAGCGGAGGGCCCTCAGAGAGAGGGGGGCCCGGGGCACCTACCCCCTGTGCCCCCCCCTTAATCCGGCCATGCACCCCCACTTTGACCACTGTCTTGGATGATATATTGTTAGATGTGTTGTTTGCATCACTTTTTTCAAAGGTCGTACTGTAGGTGGTGAAGAACTGGCAGCCATGGAACTGATTGAGCACATGTGGCTCTTTTATTATTCCCAAATGATTAACAAAACTTTTTCTTGTCTCATATTCACAAGACATTTAGATGACCATGATACACTTAAAATCCAAGAAACTTGAAACTTGCTGAAACAATTTGCTTTTCTATACTGTAATACATTGAAACTCAATATTCTGTAACAAAATAGTAGTCACCAAACCATCACAACCAAATATCATCATATTGCATAAGTATGAAGCACCTTTCAGTTCTGGGGTCAGGTAGTGTCCAATTTCATCCAACAGTATCTTCTCTACCAGAGTGTTCTCTAAATGCAAGAAAATACCTTATTGCAACACATGTTAAGTTAACAAAGATAATAGTGTAAGGTGCTTTTAAGTGAATTCTGAAAACATTACTGTATTTAACCTTTTTTTTCTGGCTCTTCTGGTTTATATAGCGGTTAATAGAGATTTAGACCATCAAAATATTTATAGCAGCACAGAGTATATCAGGAGATGAGTGATGGGTTAGTGAGGACAGGGCTGCATGTGACAGGGGCAGTGACATGATGTGAGGAGGGGAATGGAGGCAGCAGGAAGCCACAGACTGAGAGTTATATAGTGGAAGGAGCAGGGTCCTCCAGCAGCACAGAGTATATCAGGAGATGAGTCATGTGTTAGTGAGGACAGGGTTGCATGTGACAGGGGCAGTGACATAATGTGAGGAGGGGAATGGAGGCAGCAGGAAGCCACAGACTGAGAGTTATATAGTGGAAGGAGCAGGGTCCCCAGCAGCACAGAGTATATCAGGAGATGAGTCATGTGTTAGTGAGGACAGGGCTGCATGTGACAGGGGCAGTGACATGATAGGAGGGGAATGGAGGCAGCAGGAAGATACAGACTTAAAGTTATATAGTGGAAGGAGCAGGGTCCTCCAGCAGCACAGAGTATATCAGGAGATGAGTCATGTGTTAGTGAGGACAGGGCTGCATGTGACAGGGGCAGTGACATGATAGGAGGGGAATGGAGGCAGCAAGAAGCCACAGACTGAGAGTTATATAGTGGAAGGAGCAGGGTCCCACAGCAGCACAGAGTATATCAGGAGATCAGTGATGTGTTAGTGAAGACAGGGCTGCATGTGACAGGGGCAGTAACATGATGTAAGAAGTAAAATAGATATAGCATAAAGGCTTAATTAAATAATTGTAGAGTCCACATGGTTCTAGCATGAATTGATTGTGTCACGTTTCAACACAATCTACACAATTCACCTTTTAGTTACATGTATTTTGTGCAGCACAAAATTAAGCTTATTCTCCGAGACCATGATGACGTGATTTTCATTTTCCCCACCCACTGCGCAAACTGCATCCTCGTGCAGCAGGAGAAAGACAATCTAATGATTGTTTAGATTAAAATGGTGCTAATTATCGTGAATGGTGATATGGGTTAATTGGGTTATGGGTGGTAGGGAATATAGATTGTATGCTCCGCTGGAGAAGGTTGTGATACAGGATTAAATATTCTCTGTAAAGTGCTGCTTAGTAGAACATGCTGTATAAATAACTGGCAAATTGGGAGTAACAATGCGAATGTAGAGATGGAGTGTTGGGGGTATATTTATTAAGCTAAGGGTTTGAAAAAGTGGAGATGTTGCCTATAGCAACCAATCACATTCTAGCTGTCATTTATTTAGTGCATTCTACAAAATGACAGCTAGAACTTGCACTTTAGTAAATATACCCCTTGGTGTCAATTGGAGACATTTATTGAGTTGAGTGATCCTTTGGGTGGTAAACAGTGTCCTATGTGGTCTACTTACCTGATTCCTGTGCGAAGTTGGATGGATCAGGTATAGTTGTGTGGGGTCCTGGTGGCTGTCGGTTCAGCTTTGTCTTCAGGGGAGGGAGAGCTGAGAAGGAAAAGGGAGAGAATGTAGCCTAAATGCAATAAGTCACTTACCACTTTATGTACACACAATTTAGTTTTACCTCACATCAAATAAGCACTGTGTGCCCTTTCCCCCTCTCACTCACCAATCATTCACCATCCATCCCAGCTACTCTCATTACTACCAAGTGCCATCCTCTCTTCACCCAGTAACCAATCATACACACTCCTCCATTCGAGCAATTTTTTTTATACCTTCTTCTCTCTAAAGATCATAATCAGTGACTGAACACCAAAAGAGACCTTCAGTAAAATCTGAGTGTATATATCACAGAGCTACTTACCCATCCCTGTGCCCAGGCTTCAACAAGCCATCACCACTATATTACTATCAACCCTGCTTACTTCAATATATCTTATTATCATTACCATAAGGACTGTAATTGCAAAAGAGGCTAAATACTTTCCATGATCTGGCAAATGCCCACTCCTGCCATCCTCATGAAGAAACAACACAGCCGACCACCATCTACCAAACACCACCTAGCTGGCACTAATAAAATATAGACCACTTTCGATTGGCCTGCTGGAAACAATTACATAAACTGGGTCCATACGTCTAAACCAGAGATTATACCAATGTGACAGCCCACTGGCTCAGATGTGAGTGAAGAGAGATTCAACACTGCCTGTGGGCTCCTGACCTGCCAGCGTTCCTTGTGTGCTCCTGACCTGCCAGCGTTTCTAGTGTGCTCCTGACCTGCCAGCGTTCCTAGTGTGCCCCTGACCTCCTAGCGTTCATAGTGTGCTCCTGACCTCCCAGCGTTCCTAGTGTGCTCCTGACCTGCCAACGTTCCTAGTGTGCCCCTGACCTGCCAGCGTTCCTAGTGTGCCCCTGACCTGCCAGCATTCCTAGTGTGCTCCTGACCTGCAAGCTTTCCTAATGTGCTCCTGATCTGCCAGCGTTCCTAGTGTGCTCCTGACCTGCCAGCGTTCCTAGTGTGCCCCTAACCTGCCAGCGTTCCTAGTGTGCTCCTGACCTGCCAACGTTCCTAGTGTGCTCCTCACCTGCCAGCGTTCCTAGTGTGCCCCTGACCTGCCAGCGTTCCTAGTGTGCTCCTGACCTGTCAGCGTTCCTAGTGTGCTACTGACCTGCCAGCGTTCCTATTGTACTCCTGACCTGCCAGCGTTCCTAGTGTGCTCCTGACCTGCCAGCGTTCCTAGTGTGCCCCTGACCTGCCAGCGTTCCTAGTGTGCTCCTGACCTGCCAGCGTTCCTAGTGTGCTCCTGACCTGCCAGCGTTCCTAGTGTGCTCCTGATCTGCAAGCGTTCCTATTGTGCTTCTGACCTGTCAGCATTCCTAGTGTGCTCCTGACCTGCCAGCGTTCCTAGTGTGTCCCTGACCTCCTAGTGTTCCTAGTGTGCTCCTGACCTGCCAGCGTTCCTAGTGTGCTCCTGACCTGCCAGCGTTCCTAGTGTGCTCCTGACCTGCCAGACCAGGAATTATCAGGCTACACAACCTCATCTCGAGCTCACTTTAAGAGCCATTTCACCAAGACTGGATGCCTTTAACCTCCCTACCCTTCCTTCCCACCATTTACTAACAAGATCTCCGCTACCCACTCTCTCATGCGCTGTGGACCCTCCTCATCCCATCCAGTCCCTTCCTACCAATCTTCCATATATATATATATCATTATGTAAAACGGTCCACGAGACCTACAGGTACCTGTGCGAGTGATTTCATCCAATACTGTGAGTAAGTTAGGATGAGGGCAATCGGCCCTTAGAGCATACAGACATTTCCAGAATCCTATCACAGCTTGTCTTCCTGCTTCAAAAATATCTTGTACCAACGTCTCAGCAAATACAGAGTCACCAAGGTCCTCTTTTATTGCCAAATACCTCTAGATGGAAAACAAGGTTAAAAAAATAATTGTATAGATACTTTGCAAAGAAAACAAACTGGACACTTAATAAGTATGTGAGACGACTACCACCAATATGGTAAGGAAACATTATGGACCTGATGCTGAGTTAGAGTTATGCCAGTTTGCGCAAAGTAAAATAGTCTAATTGGTTCTGTGCATGTCCAGAAATTATTATTTTTCTTTGTACGTGAGGACAGCTGTTCCTGCCGTACGCGAGTGGCTTTTTCAATTTTGTTCACACCTAATAGCTAATGCGCATTTCGCTATCAAAGCAAATGTTTTAAAACATGAGAGTAAGTGTATCTGAGATAGAGGTGACGTATATCTGGCACATATGTTATGGATGTAGACCTGCACGCATCGTGCGATTTTTTTTTTAACTTGGCATATGCCCACAATTGCATTTTTATTAGTGAATGCATTCTACATCTTCAGATGCATTCAAGCTCAACATCTGGCCTATAGGTCATTATTATTTAGACATTATACGCAGAAGGAATTGGCACTCTGTTACCATAGCAATTTTCTCATTTTGATAGTCGGTCAGATATTCTGTAACTACTTCATGCATTAAGTAATGTATGGCAAAAAACGTTATGAGACACCGGTGGAAGGCCTGATTTGGTATACAGGTTTGCATTTTGAGAGTAAGACAGAAGACAGATTTGGCACACATAAAAGCCGATCACACTGGAGAGCAGAGTAGGGGAAACCACAAGCATTGAACACAAGAGGAAGTTGCTATTTATACGCACAAACAGTAAGCCATAAACAAGGTAACCACCATTGATACAGCATTGGCCAGATGATGTGGACACAATTCATGGATGCCTACAGTGATTGGAAGTAGAACTTATCAGGAAAAAAAATTAAATATTCTAAACCAAGAGACAGAGGGCACGTGATTTTTTCCTACCATGGAAATAAAGTTCCTAGTAGCCAGTCATGGTCTAAATTAGGTTATTAAAAGAGCTGGACAAGTGAACCATAAAATATGATGGGCAGGTAAAATAATGTCTAAATAGAACTATTAATAAAACTTATCAAAACGACGGGGAAGGCACGAGAGGAATCCAAAATCAACGTGACTGGGACTTTGTCAGTTCACTAGGAGCAGGCGGATAAAGATTTCATAAAGCAAAATAAGGTTGTACTCCCAGATATTCCAAGGAGAACTGACAAAATATAACATGATATTGTCGCTCAGCCTAGCAAAAAGGTAAACCTTAAAGGGTATATTTACTAAACTGCGGGTTTGAAAAAGTGGAGATGTTGCCTAAAGCAACCAATAAGCTTCTAGCTGTCATTTTGTAGAATGTCTAAATAAATCACAGCTAGAATCTGATTGGTTGCTATAGGCAACATCTCCACCTTTTTCAAACCCGCTTAGTTTAGTAAATAAATCTCACTGATTACCAGAAAACTAAAAGGAAGCTATACATAATAAAATAAATAAAATGCTAGAGCCTGATGTAAGCAATGAGAATGAGCGTTGAGGCATCATTATGTTTGCCCCAAACCCGATGGTGAAATTAGATTATTCAGTAATTGCCGCAAGCTTAATGCTATCTATAAATGTTTTGCTTATCTTAGTTCCATGGTTGAAGAATTGAAAGGGGCCCGAGTTCAAAATATATTGGCAACCTAACAAAAATATATTGGTAAATACCATTTACAAAAGCAAGGAAAAAAATGTTTTCCACCGTTGATGACCTCATCCAATATAAGGTCTTATCTTTTTGGTTACATGGCGGTACTGCCACCTTACAAAGAATGATGGACAGGATTTTAAAATCCCAAGTATGTTATGAAGCCTGTGTCATTCCACAAACAACAGGGACATACAAGGGAGACAAAATAAATGCAGACATGAAAACAAAGGGTATGGAGGACCCTGCTCATTACAGAGCTTACATTCTAAGAGGGCACAGCTGAAACAAGAGGAGCGAGTGTGGCTCAGAGTGGAGATTGGGACACTTGTGAGGGTGCATTAGTATGAATAGTGTTATCTTAGATAAGGTCACGTCTAAATAAGAGATGGGTTTTCAAAGAGCATCTAAAGATTTGAAGGCTGTGGGAAAGTCTGATTGAGCGTGGTAGGGAATTCCATAAGTGGGGAGCAGCACGGGAGAAGTCTTGTAGGCGGGAGTGAGAAGTGGTTACCAGAGACGAGACAAGGCGAAGGACAGAGGTAGATCTAAGAGGGCGGGAGGGAGAGTATTTTGGTAGCATATTGAGTAAGAAAAGAGCGTATTCTTTCAATGTTTTTAAGGTGTAGGCAGGACTGGGAGAGAGACTGGATAAATTTATTAAATTGTTAAGTGTTGAGTTTATTGCTCTACTTTCACTACAGCTGTGTGGTTTGGGATTACTATGTACTTTAAAGAAATGTGAAGATTATTGAAATATTAACATTTATTAGTAAATATAGTAAGCGTTCCCACACCTCTAGCTGGAGTTTAGTCCAGACTTTCAGTTCACCGAGGAAACGGCGAGTGTTCAAGGACTCCACAATGTAGATAAGATCATCTTTGAAGTATTCATATAGTATCCTCAGTGCTGAATCTTCATGTTGCTCTAGACGCTCCTGTAACTCTATGTCATATATATAAAGACGGAGAAGAAAATATGTCATCATTGCTAAGAAATAATGATCATAGAGCTTTAGCAAAAGTTCAGCAGATATAAATAATAAGAATCTGGCAAATCTATTTACTAAGATTTGGTTATCTAAGCGCTATACAGGTTTACTCCAAGGTCCATTAATGAAATGCTACTAACAATACAGATTTGTTATAATTCATAGCAAATGCTCATGTGAAGTTTCCCCAAGCTGGACTAATGTACAGTAAGTAAATATCTTGTTGTTTTGTATTACAGTGCATCTGTTATATATGTATGATGTGAATCAGTAAAGCACACAGTTTAGACTGTAGTGTCGCTAAGATGAAGCATTGAATTGGGCAGCATGTTGGCTCGGTGGTTAGCACTTCTGCCTCAGAGCACTGGGGTCATGAGTTCAATTCCCGACCATGGCCTTATCTGTGTGGAGTTTTCGTGGGTTTCCTCCGGGTGCTCAGGTTTCCTCCCACACTCCAAAAACATACTAGTAGGTTAACTGGCTGCTATAAATTGGCCTTAGTCTCTCTGTCTGTGTGTGTATGTTAGGTGATTTAGATTGTAAGCTCCAATGGGACAGGGACCGATGTGAATTAGTTCACTGTGCAGCGCTGCGAAATTAGTGACGCTATATAAATAAATAGATAATGATGATGAATTTTCTTTATTATGACCGGTTTCTGTTGAAACTGATTAAAATGTGGATTATCTGTATGTTTTACTAGTCACAAATATATAATTTTGAGTGTAAAGCACAGAGTAGCACTGACCTTTGGTGACCTTTGTAGCCGATTCACGGGGCTTCTCCATTGCCCAACAGGATAAGCAACCAACGCTTATGAGTACATAGATAAACTTCTCTGTGATGAAACAATCTGTAGTGCAGGTACAATGACTGGTATGAGAGATAGACAGCAGAGAGGAAACACCGTGCAAAAGAGTAGGAAATGAGTCAGGCATCCATCGTATTATTTCAACAAAGACATAAATATATTAAAGGGCTAAAACATATAACAAAACGATAAAAATAACATAAGTACAAAAGTCACAAAATTCAATAAATCCAAAAACCTGCAAAATTACATAATTACGTAAGGAAACCACTAGGTGAGAGGGCCCTGGTCATAGCAGCTTACATTCTAAAGGGGATGAGCAGATTGTTTAATGGGCTTGGAGACTGATGCTTAGTCTATTTGAGAGTAGAAGTTGATTCCAGAACTCGGGAGCAGCATGTGAGAAATCCTGAAGGTGGAAGTGGGAAGAAGTAATCAATGAGGAGGTGATGACACTCAGACAACAGACTTGTGGAAAAGAGAAGAGGGTGGTATTGTGGATGGAGGTGAGAGTCAGACAAAAGAACAATTTATGTCTTGTTCAGCTAAAGAAATAGCTGGAACATCCAAGAAGAGATGGCTGATATACCACTGGAAGCATAGAGGTGATAATGAAGGCCAAAAGAGCTAATGAGATCCCCGAGGGAAGAAGTATAGAGGGAGAAGAACCTGGAAGGATGCCAAAAGGTAGAGAAAGAGAAAGGGAGGTGGAGGTATAAGTAGAAACAAAGAAGGAGCAATTGGTGAGTTAGGAGGTGAACCAAAAAAGGCCAGAGATGTGCCTTGTCTATGGGTACATATCATATACAATAAAAGGTTTTTGTACATGTTCGCAAGTTGGACATAAGTGTCTGAGGGCTGTGTCTGTTGTCAAGCAGACACATCTACTACTCAATTAGACCTAAATAAATATTTAACTCTGACTACGACGTACATACGCATATATTTGAGAGCAACTTCTTGAATCGCGAGTTACCTTATATTCCACTCCGAATCAGGCCCATAAGACTGATGCTTATCCAAGCTGGACTCATGATTGCCATGTAACGCATCTGCAGCAAGGATCAAAGTTACACATAGATCTTCAATCCAACCCTACGCGTTTCTCTGCAATGTAAACAAGCTCTTTTCAGTTTACTCACAAGTTCTCTACCGGAGTAAGACCTATGCCTTATTAAAGATAAATAAACATGGTAAGCATTTGTTACACATACAATCATGTAAACAGCTTTAATCTAATAAAGTAAAACACATATAAAACCATCAGTGTAGAAACCAATACTCAATAAAGACCCCTATCATTAACAGAGGTAAAGCCTGTTTCAATGCATCACATAGTCCATTCAATGTTTTAGTATGTGAATTCTTAATAGTTCTTTCCAGGACACGGTCTATCTCCAAATGTGGGCAGACATTTCAACTTGCAAACAAAAGAAAATAAGTTGTATAAGAAGAGCTTACCTGCACAAGGCAGTATCTGTACCCTATACTTAGATATCGGCCTCCTGGCATCCAGGTTCTGTGAGAGACACAAAGAACAGTGACGGCTGCCGGAAGAAAGCTGCAGATATAGAGCTGCAGACAGGGTGAACATTCCCTTGAACTTTGTGTTGCTTTAACTTGTGACTATCACTATAAAAACGGCTTAACTTGTGTGTCAAATATTTTTTCCAACTCTTCAAGACTTTAGACAGACTTTATCAGGGGAGTGGGTATAATTCAGGTTAATGAGTTACTTATATTCAGCCTTGACAACTTTAATGAATGAAATTCCAGTAATTATAAAGATTTCCATCCTTACTAAAGAATTAGTGAATAAATTCAAATGTGATACAAAAATTCAGTAAACAAATTACTGTAAACAAAGAGGGTTTTTTTCAATAAAGAGAGAAGAAAAAAATCCCAATGTCAGACATATATATATCTTATACATAAAAATCATTGTTCTGTTTGTTTGTCTGTCCAGTTATGCATTCAGACATCCCTGCACCGATTGGGATTAAACCAACACGAGGTGATTCAGTTGGATCCTGGCCAGTTTTAGGGGGTTAGGATCCCTGTCGAACCTCCCGTTGCTGTACGTTGGGCAGAACTTTGACCCAGAGAATCTGTTCTGAGCCCTCCACTGGATGGATTTGGACAAAAACATCCCAGAGTGGTAACATTGGATCACAGAAGACATACTGGGGGTTGAGGTCCTGATCGGACCTCTGGTTGCTGTACGCTAGGCAGAACTTTGACCCGGGGAGCCTGTTCTGGGCCTTCCACTGGATGTATGTGGATGAAAACTTCACAGAGGGGTGGCAATTGCCTAATGGAGTGGTTGGGGTCAAAGTTGGACCTTACATTGGTGTATGCTGGGCAGAACTTTGACACAGGGACTCTGTTCTGGGCCTTCCACTGGATGGATTTGGATGACATCCATGTTGCGTTTTTGCTCTGCCATTTCTCAATGAATTAGCAAATTCCCATTTTGAAGCATTTATAGTGAAAAGAAAGCTCTTCGGGTTGTAGGTATTTCTAGGATTCACCAAAACTTACATCCGATGTTTGGTACTTCACCATAATTATCGCTCATTCCTATCTCTCCAATAAGACTCAACAATAGGATCTTTATTACTACTGATAGTCATGGAGATGGGGATATTTATGAATATATCAAAGAGAGATTCTGTTATTTGGGGAGATTTATTTCCTGATTGTCCAATGGAGGCAGATTTACTTACACGTTTGAACTCTCTACTATAGCATAGAATACGGACAGATTTAACCTTATTGCATGTGTCTTAAGAATCAACTATCGCTGTGTATACCATTCATGTGTCTCCCAATATAAGTACCTAGTCCCTTCTGCCCCAATGGGACCACTACAATTTTTATCAGAGACTATGTACACATGACGGGCTCATTAAGCCTCTGTATTTTTTTGGATGCAAACCACTTCAACCCCAAAGATTTCGACCGGAAGCTGGACTACCGAGCTGTGGGCCCCAGTGCAAGGAAGCAGGAAGGAGGGAACCAGGATTCACAGCTCGCTAGTTCCCAATGCAGCGGACCCCATTATCTCCATGGGCCCCGGTGCACCGCTCTGCTGCACCAATTGTGGTTCCGCCACTGGTTTGGACCTATCAAGACCCGAGACCATACATCCCAGACACAGCACTTGACATTTCAAAAGGCCAATGATCTGACATAGAGGCTATTCACCTGATAATGATATAGATGTGCTTTAACCAATCATATTAAGCCATGTATCACTGGACATATGTAATGTGTATTCTTACTTTGTACTCACCGGTTGTATACAAATGTGGAGGGTTATAAAAAGAGATTATGGCCACACCCAAGTTCAATCTCACCAGTAGACAGTGAGAGATCTACAATTAGTCATCGTAGGCTCCTAGCAAGGTTGTCAGGATGGCTGACTGAGGTTCTCTGGGCGGTACAGAGATAGGGCTTCCCACTATCAAAGGCTACCGCCTTGCCAACTATCTTCGGCAAAGACTTTCCGATGCAAAGCAGACAGTATCACCAGACAGCTGAGTATCATGAACCTGATCCGTTAATATTGTCCTGGTAAATTGTAGCAAGAGAAGGATTTCTATCTCCGCTACAAGCAGTGACAGGAAACCAGCCCTATCGCCACTTAGTAGTAATAAGGCCTATTAATTGTTGATTTACTCCAACCTATTAAATCACAGCACTTCAGTAAAAGAACCCTGGGAGTTAGGTCACTCTACACTGCAACCGTGACCAAGTAGTAAAGTGTCTGCAGTCTCATAGCTGGGCTGTATAATCACTAGCCACAATATACTAATGAGTCTCATATACATCTGCTACCAGCTACTCTCAAGTTAAAGGTTGTGTCTTCTGCCACTGGCACCAAATATACCTGTTCCCCAACATTACATTGGGGATCCTTCTCCTGCTGTGGAGCTTTATATCTGTTTCTTATTCAGTACCCACCTTCTCCAATCTCATTCCCCACTGACAGATGTAAAGTGAGGTCTATTGTGGTTGCTCGGACAGATATTGCCCTTGTCTGGGCCTCTTCCTTATCGGGACAGGAGGATCCCATAGTCCTTAATATTTCAGCTTTTATTTAAAATTGTCAGCAGGTGTTTGACACCCATGGGACAAAATCTCCTGCCTCAACCCATTTCTTTACAAATTCTCAAGGTAACCACCCTTCCGTTTGAATTGAACATTTTGGTAGCTAAGACAACTTCTTATAACTGTTTTTTCATGTAGCACACAAATACTTGATAGCTTATTTGTACACTGAAATTTAAAGTTGATATTTGTGTGCTACATGAAAAAACAGTCAGTATTTAACATATGTGCAAAACAGAATACTAATTTGCACCCCTTTCATTGTAACATGGTTTTGTCCAGGAGACTGAAATAAGAAGTTTCTTAAGTTCAGATCCTTTCTGAATCAGGCCCCTAGTGAACAAACTGTTATAAAAGCTTCTTTTTCCTTCATTGGACAACTCGTTGTCCAATAAATCCTGCTGTGGCTTGGGGAATACTTGCCTTGATAAGCTATATGTAGGTAAGACTCAATCCACTTGTAAAAAAAACTGTGTTAAAATTCAAATAGATTGTAATTCCTATAGATTGTAAGCTTTCGAGCAGGGTTCTCTTACCTCTCTGTCTGTATGTATTACCCAGTATTGTCTTATTAATATTTGTTCCCAATTGTAAAGCACTACGGAATTTGCTGGCGCTATATAAATAAATGCTGATGAGGTTGATGATGAAATGGCTTCATGTTTAATTAAGTATAGGGAGCGGGCACATGGGGATGATTTTGGCATGAGTTGGCCAATTTAATATTGCAAAATATGGAACTGCTATTCTCAGCTGTCATTTTGTAGAATGTACTAAATAAATGATAATTAGAATCTGATTGGTTGCTATAGGCAACATCTCCACTTTTTCAAACCCGCAGTTTAGTAAATATACCCCAAGTGTTCGCTCTCTCATCGTACTGTGCTTTGGTTCAAGTATGTTTATTTTTATTTCATATGCCATATATAATTGCATGCTATACACTGACAGAAAAGAAGAAAGACAGACTTCTGTTGGTAAAAACAGTTACAAAAAATAATTTTTTTGATATGTCAACATTTGGTTATTATTATGGTTTCTTTATAAGGCACCATGGTATTCAGCAGCGTCGTAGAGTGGAGAATTATGTATTATACACAAAACATAGTTGAACAGCAGGGAAAATTCTAAATGAACTAAATAACAAAATGCTGTAAAAACATTAAGCATAATGTGGAACATATTTAGGAGATGGAAATGAATAAGAAGACAGGAGAAAAGAGGGCCCAGCTTACAATCACGTGGGTGGGAGAAGGCAAGGCTGAGAAAGGAGGAGGTATGACACGGATTGGGCGAAGGGAGGCTGGCCCTGCGGGAGAGGTAGGAGACTGGTAGGCTTTGATGAAGAGGTGGAATTTGAGTTTTAAAGCTTGAAGGTTAGGGGTGAGTCTGATTGGGTGTTAGAGAGCGTTCCCTATATCGGAAGAGGTGGGAGTAGAAATTGATAACAGGTGGGGAGTTGAGGCGCAGGTCAGTTGCAGAACTGAAAGTTTGGGAGCGGTCTAAAGAGGGCAGATAGGTTAAGGGATTTGTAATTGAGTGTGAGGAGTTTGAGTAGGATTCTGTAGGGTAAGGGAGGTCAGTGTAGAAGAGGGGAAGCAGAATCGGAGAGAGTTTGGAGAGAGGGATGCCAGATAGGTGGCGGTTATAGTAGTCGAGATAGGATAGAATGAGAGAATGGATGAGGGTTTTGGTTGTGTCTGGAGTGATGAAGGCTCATATTCAGACAAAGTTGCAGAGGTGTAGGCACCAGCCCTGGGATAGAGACTGGCAGTGAAGGAGAGGGAAGAGTCAAGCGTGAGACTATAGATGTAGACTTGAGTAATAGAGGAGAGTGTAGTGATGACTGCAGAGAGAGAGAGGGAGAGATGTTTGAGAGATGGAGACTCCGAATGTGATGAGCTCACTTTTAGAAATGTTTAGCTTTAGAAAGCATGGCTAAGAGTGTTTCACCTGCTATGGTGTCTTAATAATGCTATGGACTGGACATACTCTCCTGATATTCATAAACATTGTATTCTCATCTATATTAAGTTTTACTAAAAACCTAAATTACGTGTTTTAGAGTAAAGAAATCAGAGACTGGGTTATCTGTGACAGTTCCATCTGTCTCTATCTATACGATAGTCTGTATGTGTATGGAAGTTCTCTGGCAGCCACAATGTGTCATTATGGAGTCTTCACTAATATATTCAGATCCGGTCTTTCCATTTCCATCAGATCATCTTTTTGTTTCTGTTACCATCCAATGTCAGTTAGTCTAGAAAAGACAAAGAAATGACATTGGAATCAACATTCACCACATGTAAGTACATTCAAGTTAGAATATAAGCAAGACTGGTTCTATCATTGATAATTTTATCCTGCATATTAGCAAATATAGAACTAGGCTTGCTTATTATATACAGGCAGATCAATTAGGCAAATTCAGAAGAATTTCAGAGATTGAGTATTGGTAAATTAATTCACGAATTGATACAAAGTCACAAAAAATTGGCATATTAATTAATGCCCACTTTAGAATCCAGCCAATCACAGAGCATAAAACATAAAAAAGGCAATTAGCATGCAGCAACAAATGTCACATGTACATAGTCTAAGACCTTAATGACTTCCGATACACAATCTTTCCAGATTGTCTTTTTTGTGTGCGTTCAGTGTCATTTTACACCCTAAATATATCACACTGAACTCTTACACAATAACCAATTAAGGTGTAGATATACACAGGCAACTCATTACGATCCAGCATATATTTGTCAAAAAGCTATTAGCAAAAATTTGGGATTTTTTAACAGTATCTACAAGATCAATGGGAATTGTCAAGATACAATTACACAAACTCTTCAGTCATGCCTACAGCAAGAAAAGGATAACAATATGCATGTGTGTTTGCAACAACCTCCTGCCAGGGGCAATGAATGTAATAATGAAGTTCTGCAAAAACTCCTGTTGAAGTCGTATAATTGGATGAACGAAAGTAAATTGGTTTAATATTGGTTTGCCGTGCGTATTGCGAAGCGTACGCCACGTGTTACGTGACGTGGTGCGTTCGCACGGTAAAATATGCACGCACACACTCGCATTACAACAGTTAGTTATTTATATAAATTCATATTGGTTCTGTTACACTGTAATTCAGGAGCAGATAGTATTTGGTTTATTATTAGTCTATATATATATATATATAGTGATTATATGTACATTGTAGTGTTATTAAAGGTTTAGGTAATAGGAAAGGTTTCATGCCTGATATCATATTGAAGCCCTAATCATCAGCAGCTGTCCGGTGCAGTCGGCGAAGAGATCGCACATTGCATACTTTAGTTATTGATATTAGAGAGTAAACCTTTGTATGATACTGGCTATGAAAAGGAGCAGACCCCCTGGAGAGAAGACCCCCACCTTTGGATTCCTTAGATTGAATCAACCTATTACCTGTCTGGCCTGGACCCACCCAACGTCTGGACCTATAGAAACAATCTACATCATCTCTATTGTTCACAATGAAACACTGACTGTATATATATTAGCTGCATCTCACTGGGGCCTCAGTCAACTCTGACACAATATTCTATACAGAATATTGTCCATCGGGTCCCGTGGGTGTGCAGCGTGCGCAAGCGATTGCTTTGTTATGTACTTATCTTTTGGTATTGGCTGTGCTGTACTGTACTTTATCATAATATAATAATGTATTGAAATTGTTGACTATTTACATCTGCTAAAATAAATCACTTTGTGCTTTGGACACACATTCAATTGATTGGGCAATGCTTATTTTAAAACGATAAAATTACTTTAATACTCCCTCCAGGGGAAAGAGAAAAACTACTAACCCCCAAAAATCTTGTATATGATGTGAAAGTTTTTCTGTTTTTTTATTTAAAGAAAGGATAAAGAGTCTCCCAATTCTGAAATGTATCAACAATAAGTGTTGGAAGTATAATTGAATTGCCAGGTCGTACTTCTCCCTGATCATGACCCACTGGAATATTGCCAGAACACGCTTGACCAATACGGTGACGTGTTTGGTGTGGCCGGTGGAGTTGTAACCGAAAAACACAGTTAGTTAATGTGGGAATGCTGACCTTTATTAAAATGAAAAACCCCCCACCACATTGAATTTTATACCACCTTACTGCTATGATTTATTATTATCATTTATTTATAAGGCTGCAAAGGATCCGAAGCGTCGTACATAGCGCCTAGGTAGAACAGAACTTGGCATACAGGGCTGTACAAACAACAGACATAACAAAGATGATGTTTCATCCCTACACGTAGAACTTGCTCCGTCCATCACTTTTGCAGTGATGCACATTTCTACAAGCCCCTTGTCCAATGTACTAAAAGACATAAACACTCAAAAATGCCAAATGTAATAAAGATAATTCCACAGTAATTAAGAGAAAATACAAAGGACTGGAGGATGGCCTGGAATGAACAGAAAACATCCTACAAATTTATCTCTAGGACTCTTATTCCTAATAAACTATTTCAATCATTCTTTCATCGGTATAAATCACATTACTCCCCCTTTATAACTCTGCATGTTGATAGACATTTTATTTACCTAATCTTTTTTAGACTGGTAGATTTCTGTGCAAGTTCCTTCATAACGTTGTTGCCGCTGTCCTGGAAAGCATTGGAACTTAGATCCAGATAGGTGAGGTTTGTGTTGTTACTCAGTGAAACCAGTAGCGGAGCCTCTTTATCTGTCAACCGAGTATCCCTGAGACTGCAAGATACGAGATACAAGGTACCATAAGGGAACAGGTAAAATGTACAGTCTAGAAATACACCAAACTCAAATCCAATATTACTATTTTATTCCCACTAGAGGCGCACACTCTAATACTGCTTATTTAATTTAATAACATGACGGTCACTTCAGTCATCATACTCACTCTCTACTTCCTATAATAGGTAAGTTACCCATCATTGCTGTGGCTGGATCTTCTGTCTCCCACAGAATGTGGGAAATGTTTTGCTTGTTGTAAATGTGGGACATGTTTTACTTATATTGACAGAACAGTGTGCCTTGTGCATACGAATATAATATTTCTAGGGTATGATGACTATTCACATGTACTGATATTTATCTGTTTCTGTGTACAAAATGCCCAGTAAGTTTTAATGTACTTGCAACAGGATGGGACATGCTAATAATGTATATTTTCTGTGCTAAAGAGGTGGTGGTGCTACCTGTCAATACTTGAGCAAAAAAAAACACGAGGGAGAAAAGTGAGGAACACTACACTAGCAGAGATTTATTCATACTCCCAAAATGTCTAGAGACACTTATTTCTGATCTTCCCGAAGAAACCGTGAATACGCTACTCTTCCTCAACACGCATATTTGAATAAAATATAAACAGGAAATCAGGAATAACACTACACAACTTTTCTGTTGAAAACTATTTTTAAACTTTTTATTGAGCTCCATTTTCATAAAACGATTTCTTAACTGCAAACCCTGTGTTCTATATAGTCTACTTAGGCAGCAAGAACAATGGGTCACATTTTCTTATATTAGTTTATCCATATTGTGTAGCTTGACACTGTTGCAGGGATTAAAAATTATATACCAGTAGTCAATGAAAAACCTGAGTAACAAATACGGCATACATAACATTTAATTTCTTTACTTCCACTGTACTCATCATGCGTCACTTCCTGTGTTTTGCTGATTATAGTTTAATTTTATAAAAAGTCCAAATTACACAGCTTTGGGTTTTCAGTAAAATATTCACTACCCATACCTCCCAAATGTCCCAGTTTGGGCGAGGCAATTCCCGGACCTAGAATGAGTCGGAGTTTGCACTGAAATAGGTTAAGCTTTGTCAAGTAGGCTTAATTGTTTGGAAAGTGAGCATGCTTGGGTAGATCGAAGGTGGAGTTTTTTAAAATATAGTAACACACAAAAGCTGCAGATTTCTCACACTCAGTGTCAGAAGGTGACAAGCTGTGACTACAAAGGGCTTAATTAATAACATGCTGCATTCAGCAAGGATATGCTGTAAACCACAGCAACCAATCAGATGTACAGTCTGATTGGTTGTCTAGTCTAGTACAGTCATACCACTGAAAGCTGTCATCTGATTGGTTGCCGTACTTCATTATTCTTTGCAACAGGTTATTGCTTAAATCTCAAGATGTTTACTGTTTGTCAAATAAGCAAAGCTCCAGTTCAGGGATCAATACTTTCTGCAAATGTCTCGCACACATAGAGAACTGTTATACTCACTTTAATTCCTCTATCCGGCAGGTAGGACTGGACAGAGCTGTCATCAAGTCACTGAAGTGAGGACCAGCCAGCTGATTACTAGACAGGTTAAGTCTCCTCAGGGATTGGTTATTAATTACTGCAGGGGCCAACTTACAATAAGAGATGTCCGTTAGGCCAGTCTGCCTCAAGCTGTAGAAAAGCAAAATAAAAAAATGTTATAAAGAGCCACCAAATCCTGAATTGCGCTACAACCTGAGTGTGTATGTGCATTAAATCATTCAATATATTAGGGAGATCACAAGATCATGACCTAGGTAATGTATTTGCACTTAAAATAAAAATAATGCAACTATATACAGTCAGGAAGGCACTACCAGTGTAGTGATTCGGAATGTTTTTTGTACGACGTTACACACGATTCCAGCACCTATCACACAGGTTATACATTTGTTGAATCGCTCTCAAGCATTGCTCACACACTCCTACAGACCTATGATCTGCCACCACCTACTGAATCAGGGCAATAGGACTCTGAGGTACTGTTACAAAAACGTATATGCTGGTACATGCTATGCTCTTTGTTACACACGGGTTAGTAATGCGCATACCAGAAATCAGAGGGTTAACTCATCAAAACCCTGATACACAAATGTAGACACTGGCACAGATTAGGCTTGTCAGTCAAATAGATTAACAATTCACATACCAGCATTTAAATGGTTAACTTGGTCAAGCAATGTACTTCATAAAAGACTCATGGAATTGTTAGTGTATGGAGGCCAAAACATATTTCATTTTACATTTAATATACAATGGCAGAAGGCATTTGGATGTAATAAAAAAAGAACATAATAAATGACATACAAAAAGTAAATGCAATACAGTCATAAATCGAAACAGGATATAATTACAGATAATAAACACTTACGTATCATTACCTGTATTCCTGGGACAAGGCAGAATGAAAGGGACAGTCCTTCAATTAGAGTACAAGAGCTGACAATTTGCCTTCTCATACCCAGGCTAATTAAGCAGGTTTCACTGGCAGGGCATTCAGAGGTGCAGTATATATGCTAATATGGGAGAGGAATTTTCCCCCTGGCTGTTAACTATTGTTCGTCCAAAAATATACCAAAATCTTTGACCTTCCTTAACTTTGCAAAGAGCTTGCAAAGACCCAGGGGTAGATCTACCGAACCTTTTAAATAGGAACCATAACAACCAATCAGATTCTAGCTATCATTTCCAGCATGTATTACGTAAATTATAGCTAGAATATGATTGGTTGCTATCTTGTTCTATCATTTTAATGGGAGCTGTTATACTCACTGTAATTCCTCTATCCAGCATGTAGAACTGGACACAGCTGTCATCAAGTCACTGAAGTGAGGACCAGCCAGCTGGTTACCAGACAAGTCAAGATTCCGCAGGTACTGGCTTTTATGTATTGCAAGAGCCAAATCACAGCAAGAGCTGTCCGTTAAACCAGTATAAATCAAACTGTAGAAAAGCAGAATAAATTTTTTTATAAAAGAGGCAAAAATTCACGAACTGTGGTACAATCATGGTGGATATGTATACTAATTTTCTGCTGTATACTAATAGCAAGGTAGCAAGAAATCCATATTTCAATAATATAAATATGCTAAAAATTATTTTTCTGCAAACTAGATGTTAAAGTAGATAAATGTGTTGATGGGTCTGTGTAGTTATCTGAATTTCCCAAATTCATTGAATTGTTAAATAGTCAAAGAAACATTTATTGTATTGTTTTGCATAATATGAGAGAAACGCTGGCAAAGTCATTGATGTCATGCTGTATGTAAGTCCCAGGTTTCTGACCTATGTGTATGCAATTCCAGGGAAAAACGTTGTTATTGGGAAGACAGTTTTCCAAAAGCTTTGGTGGGCTCTAGAAAGAGTCAGATCAAGGGTTCCCTGGAGTGAATGGAGATAAAGGGATGGGCTCCATTCATTAAGTCCATTTAGGCTCTTCCGACCTACCAGTCAGACAGCAGGCTAATTAATAGTTGCACCTGCAAGATGTAGTGAGAGAGAGCTGCTATTTGTTCATAAATTAACTAAACTTTGATGAAATGAAAGTTAATGAAAGGGATGGTTCTATAGTTATAGGAGGTTGGACTTTGAGGTAATGTTTACAATTTTGCTCACTAAGTCTCATCAGATTTTTCTGCCTCCACATAAAACGAGGCGCACTTCAAGTTTGTTCAGACATCTCCTGAGTGCAGAGAGTAGGCATGCCCCATGAAATGCGTTGGGTAGATATTAGGACTCACTAGTGCATAACCAAGGCATTTGTGCTGACTTTAAAAGACATTAGTGGCATAATTTACAAACACTGTGACTGAAATAATTACATCAGAATTCACCAATACTATTGGAACAACCAAACCCTGCCCACTCCTCTCTGAAAAACCCACTTTCATGTAAGCTCCATCCCTTTCGATGTCTACTACCAAAATCAGTACAGTTGGGAGGTATCCGTTGTCTCATGTCAGCACAGCTCAAAACTCTCAGTACTTGTCTCACCCACGTATAAATCTGTTATACTCACAGTAATTCCTCTATCCGGCATGTTGGACTGGACAGAGCTGTCATCAAGTCACAGAAGTGAGGACCTTCCAGGTTATTATCAGACAGGTCAAGTTTCCTCAGTGACTGGTTTTTACTTATTGCAGAGGCCAAATTACTACAAGAAGTCTCTGTTAATCTAGTATTCCTTAACCTGTAGAAAAGCAGAATAAATTTTTTTTTTATATTCAAAGGGAATTATATACATATACAGTATATTGTGATGTTTATTGGATGGAATTGTTATAAATATGCAACTCATCACCGCAGTGGTATTTGATTATGTGTTAATAAACAGAAAGAAACTTTATTTAATCATGATCAATGGTTGAAATAAGTTGAAGTAAGGTGGAAAGCCATACCGTCACTTCTCCTATTGCCTTCATTGTTAAACTATCAAAATCCATTTACTTACATTTTCCATACCACCACTTTTAAATTTCCACTTCAACCACTTATCATGATCATGGTTTTTATTAGCTGGTATAATAATAGATTTTTTGCTATTTACTGTTACTATTCTAGTGTAACAAATAAGTAACAAGTAGAATCTGGTTGGAAGATAAGATGTTGATTAATTAGTAAATGGGGACAAAAATTACCCCCTTCCAGAGACAGAATCAACGTTTCCAATGAAACGCATTAGTATATACAACTGATCTGGAATCTGCTGAATTTGGTGATCAAATATAGTGGAATGAGGATTTTGATTGATACGGCTGCCAATATTTTTTATTTAGTTTAATAAACACAACTAAACAACTGATACAGACCTTTCAGTATTTTCAGTATACACACATGAAATACAAAGATAACAAAACCAACTAGGAGTGAGTATCTTGGAAGTGGCGTTGTTGTGGGTGGGTGCTTGGGAGTTGATGAAATTATGAGGTGCCTGGGAATAGGAATGGAGCACCGCGATGGGCACCCTGGAGCAGAGCCGTAACTTAGAATTCTAGTGCCCTGGGCGATAAAGACAAATGCCGCCCCCCTAGCCCTCAATTTTAACCAAATTAACCTAAAATATTCCTAAATTGCGCCCCCCTTCAGCATTGCGCCCTAGGCGGTCGCCCCTGTCGCACAGCCCTTGTTACGGCCCTGCCCTGGAGGCCGTGATGAGAATAGCAGGCAGGTGGCTCCAGTACACAGGTACATTTTGTCAGAAGCCAATTAACCTACCAGTATGTATTTGGTTCTGATCGGAATTGAACTCATGACCAAAGTGCTGTGAAGCATCAATGCTAACCTCTGAGCTGTACTTTGTCTGTATATAATATATTGTGACCGTGTGAGGGGATCAGATGCCATCTCCTGGGGTAGATGGAGCTAAACAGCAGCAATGATGTCACACAAGTCCATTTAGTACAACTAGCCTCAGCCAGTTTTAGTAAGCATTAAAAAATAAAAGATAACTTCAAAATAAACACCTTGCAGTTCGGCTCTAACTAAACATATGTCATGTCTTACTACCAAACAAAAGCAAAGCATAAACAGTGCAGTATGGTTCAGGCACAGTTAAAGCAGCAATGTTTCCTCTCACTAAGACTCACCAGCCTCAGTCCCAAGAGAGACAGTCTGTGATGAGAAGGAGCCTTTTACCTGCACTGCTCAGGTGCACATCCTAATTAGTAGCAGGTTAACAGGTCACCTGAAAGACCCGGCTACAGGCCTAATGGATACAACCCACCCGACTCTTTCCAACCATAAACCCCAGGACCCTTTCCACAAGCCTTTAGTCTTGCAGCAGCTCGCAGCTACTTCAAACACACATTCTCCTGGGGGTTTAAAGGCAGTATGTTAGAAATCTAGGCAAAACATGTCCGTTACAATACACTTCACCTTTGATTCTGTCTAACAATATATATATATATATATATATATATATTTCTATATATAGAAATAGAAATACACACAACAGGCGCTCTAACTAATTATCTGGTTAACAACAATCTTATACAACATATCACAAGTAAAAAAAAATATGTGCAGGTGGTGGCACCACTGTCGAGTTTCCTAGCGCATGTGCAATAGGAGAGCAGTCACGCCGGACGGGCGTGCACAATGGACCTGGACTGTTATAAATTTCCCTAGCGGTAATTAGGATATTCTATTTCTCCTGGTGAAGTCTTGTAAGACGAAATGCATTGAGAACTGTATGCCGCCTGGAGGGTCTGGTGAAAATATCAGCCTATGATTTGTGGTTTAGCCATATCGTGCATATCTTTGATCCTATTGTTATTTTTACCATGTGAGTGCCTTTTTATGTGGATTATTACATTTTCTATGGACATACTACACTATATGTGTTCATTTATTCTGTTTATGAGTCCAGAGGTGTTTCGGTTGAAGACATTAAGGATTTCAGATAAGCCTGTATACACAGGGCCGGTGCTAGGGTCCATGGCGCCCTAGGCACTTTAAAAAAAATCGCCCCCCCCCCCCCGCAAAAACGGCGCTGCCCCCCCCCCTCGCAAAAACGGGGCCCTTCCTTCCTCCTCACCCCGTCTTTCCTTACCTCACCACCGCCGCCTCTCTGCTCCGTCTCCTCCCCTCCACTCACTGACACTAGTGAGTGGAGGGGAGGAGACGGAGCAGAGGGGCGGCGGTGGTGAGCAATAGCCTCTTCCCCCCCTCCCCGTGCATCTGAATGCTGTGCGGCAGCCGTGACAGGTATAGTCAGCGGTCGCCGCACAGTTTTAAAGTAATTTTCATCCAGAGCCCGGCGCCCTAGGCAAGTGCCTAACCTTGCCTAATGGGAGCGCCGGGCCTGCGTATACATCTATGTTTGGTAGGCACATTCACATGGGAGTGTGCAGTGTGGTGGAGGGACCCACTTATTCAAAGTGATTACACTATTGTGTGATGGTTTTGTGCTCTTTCCCTATTTCTATGAGATGACTGAGGGATCTGAAAGACCGATCTGACCAGCACATTTCAGCTGTTGAAGTGTATATTTATTCACCTCTCTCTGGTACGCATATACCAGTGGACTTTTCTGATTTCATTTATAAGGCGCCTACACTCTTTTCCTTTACTGTATATATATATATATATATATATATATATATATATATATATATATATATATATATATACATCCATCACTTCTCCCTCATCGAAATGTTCTTTTAAAAATAATGCAGAACTAATGAGGAAAAAAATAACATGAATAGTAATCACAAATGTCAGACTTCTTACCAGTACTCTCCCGTTATACTCACAGTAATTCCTCTATCCTGCATGATGTACTGGACAGAGCTGTCGCTAAGAAATAGAAGTGTGAACCATCCAGATTGTTATGAGACAGATCAACTTTTCTCAGGGACTGATTTTTTCCTATTTCAGGTGCCATCTGGGAGCAGGAACTGGCTGTCAGCATATTGCCATGCAATCTGTTAAAGAAAATTAGAATAAATAGATTTTTATTTCTTTTTTTTTGTACTGTTACATACATACACATATATTCAAAATCAAAATAAGTTGGCACAACTAGTTTTGCAAGATTATTACATAATTATTATTGTTATTATTATCGTAGATTTGTAAGGCGCCACAGTGTTCCTCACCGCCGTACAGTAGGGAAAACAATACATACATAAAACAAGGACATACATGGTAAACAAAATAAATGCAGACATGAAAACAAAGGGTATGGAGGACCCTGCTCATTAGAGAGCTTACATTCTAAGTGGAAGAGGGCATAGCTGAAACAAGAGGAGCGAGTGTGTCTCAGAGTGGAGATTGGGAGAGTTGTGAGGGTGTATTAGTGTGATTAGTGTTATCAGGGATAAGGTCACTTCTAATAAAGAGATGGGTTTTGAAAGAGCTTCTGAAGATTTGAAGGCTGTGGGAAAGTCTGATTGGGCATGGTAGGGAATTCCATAAGAGCAGGGAGCAGCACGGGAGAAGTCTTGTAGAGGGAGTTGAGAGGTGGTTACCAGAGATGAGTCAAGGCGCAGATCAGAGGTATATCTAAGAGGGCAGGAGGGAGAGTATTTTGGTATGAGATTTGAGATGTTTGAAGTATTGGTGTTGTTGAAGGATTTGTTGGTAAGGGTGAGTAATTTTAATTGGATTCTGGAGGACACAGGGAGCCAGTTTAGGGATATGCAAAGTGGTGCAGCAGATGTGGAGCGGTGAGAGAGGAAGATCAGTATTTCAGCAGCATTTAGGATGGATTGAAGTGTGGATATATGGGTGTCAGGAATGCCAGATAGCAGGAGGTTGCAGTAGCCAAGATGGGAGATGATGAGAGAATGAATAAGAGTTTTAATAGCATGTTGGCGTATTCTGGCACTGTTTTTAAGGTGAAGTCGATAAGACTGAGAGAGAATCTTGATGTGAGGAATAAAGCAAAGGGCGTAGTCAAGTGACACCAAGGCAGCGGGCTTGGGAGACTGAGGAAATTGTAGTGTTATTGAAAGTGAGGGAGATTTGAGGGCAGGTGGTGACTCTGGCAGGAGGGAAGATAATAAGCTCTGTTTTGGACATGTTGAGTATTAGGTAGCGTTGGGACATCCATGTGGAGATAGCAGAGAGACAATTGGTCATACAAGATAATACAAAAGGGGAGAGATCAGGGGAGGAGTGGTAGATTTGTGTGTCATCAGCATAGAGATGGTACTGGAGGCTGAATGAGCACATTTTTTCCTCAAAAGAAAAAGAGCACAGTGAGAAAAGCAAAGGGCAAAAGACAGAGCCCTGAGGAACCCCAACAGATAGTGAGAAGGGAGGGGAGGGAGTGCCAAAGGTAGAGGCACTAAGGTAGCAAATCAATAGGTAGGAAGTGAACCAGAAAAAAAACAGTGTCACAAAGGCCAATGGAGTGAAGGATATGCAAGAGAAGAGAGTGATCAACATGTCAAAAGCAGTAGAGAGGTCCAGGAGCATAAGTATGGAGAAGTGACCCTTAGACTTTGCTGTACGTAGACTATTGATCACTTTTGCGAGTGCAGTCTCAGTGGAGAAGCAAGTTTTGTCAATTATTTTTCAGCATCCTGGAGAGAATAAATGAGGAGGAAGGATCATGAGTCCTTGGAGACAGGACATAAAATGAGTGAGAAGAGGAGGGCTCTGACTCTTTCCCTACAGGAGGATATCTGATCACTATATATATATATATATATATATATATATATATATATATATATATATCTACCCGATTCTACTCTTATGTGGGGTAGAGTAGACTAACCTTGAACTTTCTTAACATCTAATGAGGACTCTGTGCATTTACCAGATACAATTTATTTAATTCTTTGGATGTACGGGTTGGGTACGTCTTAATGGTGACGAGAACCCCGACACGCTTGACACCTACACCGTTAAGACGATTACATCCGGGATGTATGCATATTTTATATCTCTATTATATTAAACGTATCATTACTATACTACACTATATTGTCTATTTAGTTTTTGCATGTTCCTCAAGCTAACAAGGACATGCCACCTTTCCACTAAAGAGAGAGAAAAAAACCACAGACCAATCAAACAGTATTTTCAGATAAGCCTGTTTTTAATTTATACTTTAGTACAAGATTATTTGGTGCTTTTATATTTATATAGAATCTATGAATTTATTACACTAGAGGGGACCTTCTCTCCTTTATATTTATTTTATAAATTTGTACAGCTGGAGTACAATTGACATTTTGAAGAATTGTTGCAACCTTGGAAGTTGGAAGGAAGTGTATATTGAAGGTGTCACAGGACAGGCCCACGGTCAGGTCCCAGCATACTTACGGCTCCAAACAGGACTCCTCTCGATCTCCTGATGGCAGTCGCATTTCTTTTACAATCTCTGCTGCAATTGACTCCCTCTCCTCCACGGGATATTTAAGGCACCTGACACTGCAGCCAGGTGCCTGTTCTTTGTGTCCATTCCCTTGGAAGTTCAAGTCGTGGCTCCCAGTGCTCGCCAGCATATACCTGCACTACTTACCTGTCCGCAGATCTCCAACTCCTGTGTGTTGCTCACTGCTCCAGTGACTCTCGCGCTCGCTGTTTTTATGGAACTCCTCTGTAGACTTTCACCTGCCCGTGTTCTACTCGTTGTCAACTGTCGGCTATTACCTCCTGCACTCTGCTTACTGTTCTAGTGACCTCTCTCAGTGGTATTCTTCAGCAGTTTGTCACCTGTGTCTTACTCTCCTAAACAGGTCTCGCCTAGTGCTCACTCAGAGGACCATGACCTGGGCTGCAGAGACTTCAAAGTCCATACCTCCTTGCGGGCGTCCCAGGAGAAGACAACCTGCCTTGTTAAACTCCGCGCCTTTGTGCTGAGTAGTGTTATACCAGACAGACCCCGGGGATCTGAATCTTCAACTTTGGACGTGACAGACGGCTTGGATTCATTTTACATTAAGAGATAAATTGAACCACATGGACTGAATTGAGCACATGTACTAATTTAATACCTGAGCTACTTTGTGTCATTTCTGTACAGATCCGTTATACTCACAATAATTCCTGTATCCGGCATGTTGGACTGGACAGAGCTGTCACCAACTCAAAGAAGTAAGGACCTCCCAGATGGTTACCAGACATGTCAAGTATACTCAGGGACTGGTTAGTTCTTATAGCAGATGCCAGCTGGGAGCAGCAACTGTCTGTCAGATCATTGTTATTCAAACTGTAAGAGATAACCAGAATAAATAGATTAGGTTTTTGTTTGTTGCCGCTTGTACCTTAACGAAATAGAAAACTGAAAACAAAAAGTGCATAAAACAAGGATAGTTGCTCTATTAGTGTTAGAAAATTAGTACATTTTGTTTCAACTCATTTGAGATTTAGATGGACACTCACAGAAGTAAATTATTTACTTACAACATTTCAACCAGCCCTATGGCCATTTTTGTTTGCAATCTAAATGCACAACATCGGTAGAAAACAAAAGATAAGTTGGTAGGTCGACGAATGCAACTCCATAATGGGATTCTCTACCCTAAACTGAAATCTTGCTGGTAGAATGCCAAAGAAAAGGACTGCCCCCAAAGGGTCAAGTGAAGGGGGCAAAGAAAGAGACTAAAAGATGACATACAAATACCAGTCCTCCTCCATTCACAAATGGTCTCAATTTAGGTGTAAAGTAATGGATTTGCACACCAAACTCCTAAGCAATAAGCATTTTATCCCTTTGCAGCAACTTCTGACAGCAATACAGTTGGGAAAAGTGTCTTGTTAGCTGGTGCCATAAGCACCCGCCACTGGTGAGCCCAGCAATGAAGGGGTGTTTTGGGGGAGGGTAAGGGAAGGATGTTAGGAGCAGTGTAGCACCTCAATGATGCTAGGCAAGCCCCTGGGGGACATGCAATGCCTCCAATGTGACATGACCACCCATACTATGCCATAACCTACACCAAACAGGCATCCAGAGCCAGCTTTGGGAAGTACCACCACACAGAACCTTGTGTCACAGAGGGGCCTGTGCTTAATGGCTACAGTGGAACCATCAGCTCTAGGGTATCACTGATATGATGATAATTGTGTATTATGGTTATGGTATGATAGAGAGTAGAGAAGTGAGTAGTGTTGTAGAGGAAAGAGAACCAGAGGGAGAGAAAAACAAAGAGATGGGGAGAAGAAGGAGTGCTGGAGAGGAGAAAGAATCTAAGAGCGGAGTGAGATAATCTATTGAATAGGGAAGGGCACCGCAATGGGTACAGCACAAGGCCCCACATTTGTGAATGTCAACACACACAATACTGACACCCACACTATGCAAATATACACTATACTGTCACGCCACACAATACCCACACTCTCAGGGGCAGAACTATCACCTTCCTTATCTCCTTAATAACCCCTGCTCATCTGAGCATTCCCCCAGCCCTGCATATACACACATTTATATTATCATGCAGAGGTTTTACATCTATGTATTTATATTATATTATTATTTACCACTTTCACTGCATACACTTTTTTAAGAAAATTGAGCAAAATAAGTAATATTTAGAACAAAAAAAATGTAAAATATATGTAACTTTAGAAAAAATGCTTTATTTGAATAACAATTTTTTCCATTGTTTTTCCCTGGCTATCGCTATCTTGAGATGGTGATAAGACGATAGCAGCTATACTGTCTTTGTTAAATAGGCTATCCCAAGCTTTGCCAAAGACACTCAGCGACAACTTCTGCCAGCGATAGCTGACACCAGGGGTCACTTTTGCTAATTAGGCAGAAGCCCTATTTCCAGTGAAAACAATTGTTTTTGCCAGAGAAAGGATTTTTATTCCTTTAATAAATAGACTTCTATGTGACAGTTTACACTACATTGCCATTCCACGCAATACTAATGTCATGCGACAAACTGACAGCCATGTTATGCGTGATTTTACAGTGATTTTACAGTACATTCACATCCTAATCAACGTTGAACCCATGAGTAAACTACTCCACGCCCAGTATTGACTCTCAGCTCTCCAGTCTATATTTTTGGGGGAAACTAGGGGGAATAAAGGGTTTTATTGTTTCACTGCAATGAGTTAAGGAAAGAGGCAGTGGTGGCGATATAAGGTTGTAACACATGTGGGTGTGGAGAGTGTGTGCTTCTCCGCCAATGGACTTTCCACCGACCCTGGCCACAGCATGAGACAAATGTTTGTTTTGTGCCACTTCTCTACTCACATAGTGGAAAAACCGATTCGATAAAATACAGGACCATCCCAGTAATAAAGTAACAAAGGTTAACAAATAACCGTTAGCCGGGTTGTGGCCAGGTTGACCTCCATGCTCCCGAGTGGTTAGGCTTGTGGTATTACTGATAATACTACCCAGCAGCTAGTCAGCAAGTGGCGCCCTCAGACCTCTTGAGTAGTAAGAGCCACAGGGCCGATCTGCCTCTTTCTGCCACATATATTGGCACTTCTGGTGGCGTCTCCATTCTCATGATGCTCCAGTTCCCTGTCTGCGTATTAAGTGTGAGCACCATGAGAAAAGTTGAGTGAGGTGGAGGAAAATACTTTCTCTCTACTTTAGTAAATCCAAGAAAGAACGCAGGTTACTCTTGTCATCATTGTCCTCCTTCCTGTAATCATATAATCACTGGAATGTTAAGGGAGGTGGAGAACAGAAAGCTGGAGGCCAGGAGATGAGGTGATAAATTTGTATCTGCCACCCTTAGAATGGAGCCACCTGAGACAAATTATTTTCCTAAACCCATGGGAGAAACCATCTTAGGGAGCCAGATGATTAGTTGAAATATACAACTAGTGGTCACTAGCCAATACATTTAACATTGTAATCAAAGCTAAAAAAAAACACTTCAAATTGAGCTGTTTAAGATGCATACAGCTATGGTTCAGTGAATAACAGACAACATTAACAAAACTTTGGACAAAAACAGCGGATTGTAGGTTTCACAGAGGGGAACACAACATTAGAGAAGGCCACAGAATTGGAATTGGGAAACGGAAACTTACATCAGGTGTTGGATTCTGCACTTACAATGAATTAATGCAGACGCTATGACGTGAATATTCGAATCCTTCAGGTCGGTGCCAGTGAGACTGAAAAATAAACGTGTAAGAGATTACGTTACGCTGAGAGTAAATAAACTCATATACAGGTCTATCTATGAAACTGCCCCCAATTTCAACACTATCATTTTTTTATCTCCACTTATCACAATAATAACAGTAAATCTATTTTCGCTGCATTTATCTCGCAGTGGCTGTTCTGGTGAGACATTTCTCATCAGAGATAACTTCCGCCGCTAGCTTACCGCGCAAGCTGCCCAAAGTCTTCTTTTCCACATTCTCTCCTCGCTTACATTGTGCTTGCAGGGCAAAAACTGTGGTAAAGTTACCTCATAAAGGATACTGATTAAGTTGTGGTGTGGGGTTAAATTTACTTGTTAAAGTCCACATATAGTTCTTTGGGGATGGGGATACTTGGCGAAAACAGGGTTAGTGCCAGATAAATCAGTTCTTTCTCTAGAATTAACCCTTTTTTTGAGTTGGGTGCAGTGAAAAATAAAACTTTCTCATGCAAAACTAGAAATTTTTGCCTGAGTTAAGGCTTGTCATCCAATAATAAAAAGGGTATTAGGCCATAAGATGCCACCAGTAAAGCTTTGCTTGCCCCCGACGAAGATTCTACAAGTGGCTAGAGCTCTAGTTGAAGAATACAACAGCTTTATTCCATGAGAAATTTCAACATCTGACTTTTTTAATGGTGGTTCAAAGACTCCAGTCTCTAGTCCAGACTCCAGTCAGGCGCGGGCTGGCTGATGTCAGCCCGGGGGGGGGCGCACAGGCGGCAGCATCACATGACACGGGATGCGGCCGCGTCATTGATGACGTGGCCGCATCACGTGTCAAGTGATGCGGCCGCCTGTGCGGCCACATCACATTTATCGCCTGTATGCTTCCGGGGGGCGGCCGGCCGCCCCCCGGAAGAGAGAGTAACATCTGCCGGCCGGCCCTAACAGCTAAGATTCTGAGTGGCCCAGCCCGCCCCTGACTCCAGTCTCTCTCCCTCTATCCTTCCAACTACTCTGCGGTCATCATCTTAGCCAAGGTTTTAGCAGTCATCTTTTGCCAAATATGCCCCAACAAGTTCCACTCTCTTAAAGTCCAAATTAGACAAAACGTTTGCAATTTGGCTTACTCTACTTTTGACACTAAGCATCATAGGATGTTGTTTTCTCATTTATTTAAGAAACGACAACTGCGGGGAGTGCCTGATTTAAAATACACTTATTAGATTAAGTGTTTTGTTTATTTTGGTAGTTATCCATATATGAGGCATAATTTGTATCATTTGTTTGAAACACATTTGTAGTATAAAAATATTCTAAAGTTCTAAATATTCATATAATCAAACAAACAGCTTCCTCCAAATATATAACTTATAAAATCTTACTTGATCTGCTTGATAGTGTGTAGAACTGGGGCCAGTCCTTGCCAGCATTCAGTCTGAATTTTACAGTTGTCTAGATCAAGCTTGTTCGTCTGAACGCAGGATTTGAGGACAAAAGCTAACACGGTGCTGTCAACAGGTGTTAGATGACTGACACTCTTAAATGTTAAATTTCTATTTGACCCCAAACATTCTTTTACTAAACTCCTATTCTGAGATTCAAAAAGGTAGGCAAATATATTCAGAAATTTTCCCATATCAACATTTTCATCCTTCTGGACACAAACAAGAGATTTCTGTAACCAACTGGTTACATCTTTCAAAGATTTAGTAGAAAATTCTCCTAAACATCTCAAAATGGATCTTGTAGAAATATCTAAAAAACCACAAAGAAAGCGGAGAACTATTTCAGCTCGTCCATCTGTATATAATTCTTTATTAAGTGAACTCTGCAACTTCTCAGGAGAATAGTCCAGATAATGGACCAGAGCAGCTAAAAACTCCTGGAGGGTGAGATGTAAGAAGGAGAAGGTCACATTAGGAGGTTGATCAGATTCCATCATAAAACTTGACAAGAGATGTGAGGAAGTGTCTACATTGAATGATCCCAGATCTCGTTCATCAAATACAATGATGTGATTCATTACTCCATGTTCTGCCATCCACCCAATTGACGTCATCAGCTCCCGAGCACCACGCTTGTCCTGGTTGTGATTGGACAGAATGTTGGCAACAAAAGTCACAAAGAGTTGTGTCACTGTTTTGGGCAATGATGACATCAGCTGCTCACTGTTAGATGGTTGGCCTTTGAAGCACATTGATAATACTGTACAGATGATCCAGCAGTACGATGGGATGTAACAGAAAGTGTAAAGTGTGTCATTCTCCCTCACATAATGAAACGCCTTCTCTGATAATTCTTTATTTTGGAAAAATATGTCAAAGTACATTTGTCTTTCTTTAGGGAAGAACCCCATGATCTCAGTTATTCGCTGGAAAGCACCAGAATCAGTTGATGTCAGTTTGGTGGGGCGACTGGTTATTAGTACAGAACACCCTTTGAGAAGAGATTTTCGTACTAAACGAACCACAATCACGCTACTGCATTCTGTCCATTGAGGATTTATGTCCAAATGATCTGAACTGAAATCGATTGAGTGAATACTTTCATCTAAGCCATCAAATATAAAGAGCAGTTTCTCTGGATCCTGTAAGATATTTTCAAGCTGAACCTGAAGATATGGATATTGTTGAAGGATCATAGTCTCCAAGCTGACCTTATCCAGTCTGTTGAGTTCCCGGAATTTGAAGAAGAAGACAAAAGAAAATCTCTGATAGAGTTTTCCAGTCACCCAGTCATAGACAAACTTCTGCATCAGTGTGGTCTTCCCTATTCCCGGTACTCCGCTCACCATCACTACACTTGGCTCACATTGTTTTTGGCAGGACCAGCGGAACAGCTTGTTAAGAGCTATATGTTCCAACATAAGACGTTCTCTTTTCACTATATCCTCATGGTTTCTCCCAGTCTCTATGAGCTCGTGTTGAGATCGCTGTCTGAAATGATCGGTGGAGACAACAATCATGTTCACATAACGCTCAGTAATGTAGAAACTTTGCTCTTCCCGTGTAGATCTCGGGGGTCTGTGTTCCACTAGATACTGAGCTTTCTCCAGAAGATGTTGCTTGTGCTTTTCCTGAATATCTAAAATGATATAAAGTAGAAAATAAATCTAAACATAACAAAATGATAAAGCTCATGATTCATGATGTATTCTTCTTCCTAATTCAAGTTTCGCTCTCACGTTAAAATAAAAAAAATTATAAGAATCATCTGAAATGTTATCCATCATTAAGGTCTATTTATTAAGGGGTGAAAAGTGCTATCTCTCGTTTTTTTTCGCTGGTGTTAGGGCTTCGTCCTCTACATCAAGGGGCCACCGTTGACAAAAGCAGTATTGGCGGTAAGATTTCTTCAGGTCTCACCAGCAATGATTTCCGCATGCACCACAGCAATCCTCCTTCTGTTATCACCATCTCAGGATATTCTTTGATTAAAACATTTTTCAATAGTCAATTTATTTTTATGTACAGTATCTATTGCATATTTTTACAATATTTTTTTTTTTTCATTGTTCTTTTTAAACTAAGTGGAACTGAAGGTCTGAATAAAAAATAAAAGTCAAGACAAAACCCAGTTTAATAAATATCTCAGGGTTGGAACATATTACCATAATTATCAAAATATTTATTTACCTTTTAGTTCTGGAGTCAGTTTGTATCCATGTTCATTCGTTAGTATCTTCTCCACCAAAGTGTCACCTAAATGGAAGAATATATTTAATATTTTACATCTGAAAGGCAAAACAAATATAACTTTGGAATGGTTGACACTTTTGCTTTTGGGTTTGAGTACCGTGTTGTATACAACCTTCATCTACTGCTCTTCCTGTTAATATTCAGGCACGCCTATTCCCTAATTCCTGCTTCTACCAATTTTTACAACTTAGACACCTGTATATGTATGTTTGGCTCAAGCCCTGATTCCACCTTTCATGCTGGAAGCTGTCAAAGTAATAATAAATACAATTAAAAGAAATACATATAAGCCCGTATATTACTAATATATAGAACTAATCTAAGATTGGTACCTGTACTTTTAAGAAGGAAGAAGAATTGAACTTCACTCTATATATTATACAATAACACAATAACATGTTACATAATAGAACAAAAACAACAAGGAACAGGTTTTTAGTAAATTTCCTTTATTTCACAATGGCCAGACAAGGCCAAGGACATTGTTGCTTAAAAAAGATTGAGATGACCTATCCAAAAGCCCTTCCAAGGATATGTCATTTTTAAGGAGGATTAATGATATGATGTCAGTCTTATTATAGGCCAGAAGGTTTGGTTTGGCAAATGATAATTAATGTTTATGGCAATGATAGAGACTTAAAGTGGCAGCAGTGATGTAAGCTGGGAAGGTGTGTTTTAATGTAATGATGAATAACATTTTCTATAAAAGAATGACTTAATCAAATATAGATTGTCAATTGGCATTTCAAACCCTGGGTGTATGTCTGCTTCGTCCAGTATGGCTGTATCTATGCATAATATATTTTTAATAAAAAATAGGAATATTATATTTTGGAAACCTGCTCATCTCAATTATATTTTTTATTTTTTTATACAATATCTTTTTATTGAATACAATTGCAGAAATACATTCGTAAAGAACAAGGGCAATCATATGTAATGTCAATTTATCAAAATACATGGGAAACAAAACCACGATAAATGTTGTTCATTCTAGCGTTAAATAAACCCACATGTAACTATTGGTTTTACATTTCGCCTTTGTAATTGCATCTGTAAGCTAAACATTAGTATTACTCAACGGTTCTGAAAGAGAAGAAAAGAGAGCGAGATAGAAGATGAAAAGAGGAGAGAAAGGGAGAAAGAGGGAATCAAAGGGGTAGGAAGGGAGGGGAAGGGCCCTAAGAGCAAAAATCCAGTCAAAAATGAGCACTAGATGCAATTCAATGGAATAACAGAAGGAGGCTCATCTAGTTAAGGCAGCGTATCTATCTGTCCCTTGGAATTCTAACCATCTAAACCAAATGGAACAATAGTCCTTAAACTTATCGGATGAACTAAGAACCAAGTCATCCAATGTATCTATAGGATTCAATACGATTAAGCCATTCCTTCAGGGTTGGAGGAGAGGAGGATCTCCAATGAACGGGATTTACTGCCTTTGCGGCACTATTTAAATTCTTTAGCAAGGATTTTTTGTATATTGATATCGAAGACTTTGTCTGGTTTAATAACCAAAAACCTGGATCATCTGGAACTTCCGTTTTTAAGATTTCTTTTGAAGTTGCTATGACACCATCCCAGAAGGGTCTCAGGGATGAACATTCCCACCAGATATGTAGCGGTGTCCTGACACCCGAACCCCACCTCCAACATAAGTTAGAGTTCCCAGGGTACATTTTAGCGAGGATATTAGGACACCTATATCACCTGGAAAGGACCTTATACTGTGTCTCAAACACTATTACACTCTCAATTATTATTTAAAGATTAGGAAAAATCTTATACAAAGCCCTCTGCTTACATAGATCATTTTCTAAAGGATTCATTTCTAAAAAAAATTGGCTGTTGCTTTTGCCTTATCAAACTGCAAAAGATTCCCACAAGCTCAAATGGGAGGAGGACATGGGGGAGACTCTGGACCCTGATGAGTGGAAGAGTATCAGGGAAAACGTAGCCAAAGATTCGATCTGCTTTGACATAAAGAAATCCCTTATATAGATTGTATTTTTTCCTGACAAGCATACATGCAATCCTAGTTTCTTGGCATATTGATCGAGGCTAGTTCATATAGCAAATGTGCCAGATCCTATCCTCTGGCTGCGTTACTGAGCCAGATCTGAATTAGGAAGCTGTTGCATAGTCATATGTAGACAACGGCAGTTCAGTAACATAGCAAGACAGTCTTGGTAAAGCTCTACAGAAAAGCTGCAGGTATGATTTGAAGCAATCTTCTCCAACTGTATTCAGTTTTTTTAAAAAATGTATAGTAATGTGGAAGGTATGGGGAAATGTATTATGGGTGTTTTGTGTAGCATGATGTGTAATGCATAACTGACAATTGGGCTGTGCAACATAGCTCTCATCGAATTAGCCATGTGAAATTGCACTAAGCTACTGGACCAGAATCTGCCTTGTATTTTGCCACATAAAATCAAGAAATCTTCCTGACCCTATGAACTAATTTGGCTATTTCAGACTACATTAGCTCCCAGAGAAACTTTGCCCCATAACACACCACACCCGAGAGATTCTTATACCCTTGTTGGACGTCCCTGGTGGTATTTCCTATTTTGAATCTTGACTATTACTTACCCACAGACTTAAGCTATTAACATAGTGCATCCGATGTGCTCCACAAAACACTTTGATGTTGCCCCAATGAGCCTGAATGGTCTGCATATTACAAGGTACATGCAATACTAGAAAGTTGTAGCACATTTGAGTTTTTTAGTAAGCATGTACAATCTAGATCAGTGATGGCCGACCTGTGACACTACAGGTGTTGTGAAACTACAAGCCCCAGCATGCTTTGCCAGTAGATAACTAGCTGTTAGCTGGCAGAGCATGCTGGGACATGTAGTTTCACAACACCTGGAGTGTCACAGGTTAGCCATAAATGCTCTAGATGGCAATGCCACTTTAACTATAGTTAGAGTTAAACATACTGTAATGGAGGCTATTTGCAATGAGCAAAACAAGTGAGACACGGTACAATATCCACTATGCTTATGTCACTCACCTCAATTTTTCTGTGTGCTATCATATACCTCTCTCCCATATAGCATACTACTGTACAATGTCTCATACATCCAGATATTTAGTCAGCCAATCATGTAGCAGCAACTCAATGTATAAAAGCATGCAAACATGGTCAAGAGGTCCAGCTGTTGTTCAGACCAAACACCAGAATGGGGAAGAAATGTGATTTCTAAATGAATGGAATGATTTATGGCGACAGACGCGGTGGTTTGAATATCTACGAAACTGCAGATATCCTGCATTTTCATGGACTTGGATTTCTTGGCACACATTAGGCCCCTTAATACTAATTGAACATTGTTTAAATGCCAAAGCCTAAGTATGGTTGTTGCCCATGTGCATGCCTTTATGGCCACAGTCTACGCATCTTCTAATGACTATTTCCAGCAGGATAATGCGCCATGTCAGAAAACACGAACATGACAATGAATTCAGTTACTCCAACGACAGCCACAGTCACCAGATCTCCATCCTATAGCACACTTTTGGGAGGTGGTGGAATGGGAGATTTGCAAAATGAGCCATAAATGTTTCCAGCACCTTGTTGAATCCATGCCATGAAAAATTCAGGTTGTTCTGGGGATAAAGGAGGGTGCTACCCAGTGCTAGAAAGGTGTATGTAATAATTTTAATTAAGCACACTTTTTCTAAAATCGTCCACAATATCTACAGTTACCTCTTTGAATGATTTCATCCAGTACTGCCAGTAAATTAGGAGGTGACTGATTGGCCTTTAGAGCATAGAGACATTTCCAGAATCCTATCACAGCTTCTCTTCCTGCTTCCAAAATATCATGTACCAACGTCTCAGCAAATACAGAGTCACCAAGATCTTCTTTCATTGTCAAATAGTGCTAGGTAGAAAACAAGATCACAGAAATCAAATTTGCCACTTTATAAGTATTTGAGACAACTGCCAACAAATTATAAGGAAACATTATAGGTCATTGTAATTTAACCGATTATTTGCAGAGGTATTCAGCCCCTTGGCCATACTAATTTTCTTGTTTTGGTGATATGAGTAATTCATTCATTAAATAATGTATTTAATTGTTCAGCAGAGAAACTTCATATATACAAAATGTGGTGTATAGCCTTTTATGTTGCATATATAGTGAGCTCATGTGCTTTGTAACTACAAGCTCAAAATTGGGCTTCCAATTCCAGATTAATAGAAAAAGCAAACAACAAAAATATAAAACTCCAAATTCAGGGATTATTAGCATAAAAGCTGTCCTTCTTTCTTGATTACCCCCCCAAGCAGTGTATCCTCCAGATATTTAAAAAAACAAACGGTAGCTCTGTGTAGAATCAATTTTAGTTATCTATGATTAAACACACAGAGAAGTCAATATAGACAAATAGGTCTCCTATATGCTCTTCTCATTTAACCGGGAATCAAAGTCCATTAGAGGCAAATAAATCAGTTCACCAGTATGCAAATCATCAGTAGATTTAGCAGGAAACAATGTTATTTATATTCCAGTTCACTGTTAATCCATTCAAGTAGAACAATCCAGTGGCTCAGTGGTTAGCACTTCCGCCTCACAGCACTGGGGTCATAAGTTAGATTCCCGACCATGGCCTTATCTGTGTGGAGTTTGTATGTTCTCCCTGTGTATGCGTGGGTTTCCTCCGGGTGCTCCGGTTTCCTCCCACACTCCAAAAAACATACTAGTAGGTTAATTGGCAGCTATCAAAATTGACCCTAGTCTCTCCCTCTCTATCTGTCTCCCTCTTTGTCTGTCTGTGTGAGTGTGTGTCTGTATTAGGGAATTTAGACTGTAAGCTCCATTGGGGCAGGGACTGATGTAAATGAGTTCTCTGTATGGCGCTGCGGAATTAGTGGTGCTATATAAATAATGATGATGATGATGATGAAGTAGCCATCCAATCATCTACACATAAAGAGAGTATTCATTAAACCATATTTCAGCCTGAAAGAAAACCATTTTTCTTGTTTATTAGCTATTTTCTTTCTTTGTGGAGCATTGTACTATAGTTGAAAGCTGCACATCTAAAGCCTTTTGTTAGGCTGGGTACACACTACAGGTTTTTCACCCAATTATCGGGCCAATCACACGATAAAAGACTGTTCAGCCCGATATCACATTAGTGTGTACAGTGCAACTATGAACAATTATCGTTCCAAAGCTCATCGTATTGTTTCATTTTATTTTATAAATGGACTAAAAATCTCTATTATTGATGGAACGATGTTGGGCAATCCTGCAGTGTGTATGCACTTACAACCAGCAGCGTCCATAGATCTCTATGGAGGGTGCAGAGTCACCATCTTTTCAGCTGTTGGTTATGACAGATGATGAGCACAGATCTGAAGGTAAATAGTGTAAAACGTGTATAAAGTGTACACAGCAGGCAGAATGCTGATCGGGACTCTCAGTCGTTGGTTAAATCGTTAACGATATCGCATCAGGAGACATTTTCTGTAGTGTGTATTCACCCCTCCCTCCACTGTGTGCACTGATGTACCTGGCTGCACAGGGGCTAAACTAATATTGTACAAAGCAATAGAGTGTATAATAACGTAATGAACACCTTTACAATTGGGTTTTTCAATTAACAGAATGTTTATACAATCAGCCTTTTTTTTCCATTCTAATAGAATCTATCATCACTATTGTTACTTTTGATAGTTCAATATAAGTATAAACTCTATCTGTACATCTCATTTAACCAATCATATCTAGACAGCTTTAAATGAGAAGAATATTCATTACTCCTTTTCAGTTTAAATAGAGACATTGTTATTAGTTTTTTATTTTTCAGCAAAACCATCAAATGCAATACTATAGTAAAAAGCTGCAGATTTTAAACCACTTATGACATCTAGAGTCTAATTTTGAAATTGTAGACCAAAGAAAAGATAGAGGCCTAATTCCTGATATTTTTCATCTTTGGTTTTAATACTAAAGAGAAGTCTCATTCAATCTTAAAAACTTCCATAAACTTCTTATTCAAACAGCAATCAAAGTAACCTTGATTCTTAAAGGATTTCAATAAAAGAAGAAAATTGTATCAAGTAATTTATTGGGAGTCTCAGAAGTTGACCTTTTGAAATTATACTTTCCCAAATGTTTTAGGCAATTGCTATGATAACTAAGATAATTGCAATCTACCTTCTTTTTAAAGGTTTTTGTGATCATTGTCTACATACCTGCCAACATTAGGTTTGTTTCTAGGTTTGCTCCTAAGGGGCCTTTCCAAGTATATTGGTCCTCAAAGAGTCCCCTATATAAGTTGGCAAAACTTGGAACAAAGCTTGTGCCCATGGCAGTCCCCAGTGTTTGCAAATAATATTGTGAATCAAACACAAAATAATTGTGGCATAAAATGCAAAGAATAGATATTGCATCTATAAGAGATTTTCATGATTGAGTAAGAAATATTCTACCACCAAGATCCCACTTTAATGTGGAAAAATAACAAAAAGAATCAGAGGTCAGTGTAGCTATGCAGTTTACTAACAGCAGAAGATTAAAAATTTAGTTTGTAAAGCAAAATAAAGTTATGTTCTCAGGTCTTCCAGGGAGGACCGACAAAATAGAGCATGATAATGCTTCTTAGCCTGGCAAAAGGATAAACCTGAAAGGATACCAAAAGACTGAAATGAAGCTACAAGTAATAAAAAAAAAGAAAATGTAATGTAACTGTACTGTGTTTCTCCCAAAATCCAGTTGTGTAATCAGGGTGCTTAAATGCTCTCTACATTTATTGATTAAGTTATACCAATGGTTGAAGAGCTGAGAGGGAGTAATTAATGCATGATACATTAATACAATTAATTAAAAAGATTTATTGCAGAGACTTCTACCCCTAATGGAATCATCAAATATCCATTAACATTCAGTTCATAAAGCACAAGCTGCGAGGGGGAATGTGTGACAAAGTGTCTGCTTTTGTTGCAGAACAATGCTACCTTAGTCCACGATTGTTGCATAGAATGTACCCTGGTAGGTGGAATAGGTAGGCCCAGAGGGATGTGTGCTTGTGTAGGTCCCAATAAGACTTGTGTAATTTGTTTAAGGTCTCTGGATCTGGAGAAACATAGAGGGATATTTTTTCCATTCCACGCAACCAACTGCACAGGAAATCCAGAACTTGTTTTCTCCTAATTTCTGACCAATCCAGGTATACAGTATAGTACTGTGCAGAGCTCAATTACAAGAATTGATGCAGCTGGGGCATTGAATGTGTTTTATAAACCTCAGGTTTGCAGAGAGTCAATCTCTTCCATTCCAGAGACGGCAAAGACCTGCATTTCTCAAAAAAGCCAGACGTTTTTGCAAAGGTATATTGTTCCTGAATTAATCAAACTATTGTTAGGACTCTGCTTATACTTTGTATGTGGCAACAGTACCTCAAATCCACCAGAGGTGCTACTGTTCTGCCCCTGGACTTTACACCATGCATGTAGGAGTTAATCTCCTTACCTGATTAGAACTGCACCTGTCTCACAGCTTCTAATACCTGCCTCAATCTGTGCTCTGTGCAGTTCATCGTTTATACCTGGCTGCTGCTTGTCTCTTGTTTATCTGTGTTCCAGCTTTGCTTTGCTGCTATGTGATCCCCTGTTGTGACCCTCTGCCTGATTCCCAGACCCTGCTTGCTTGCCTTTTGCCCTGACTTCTGCCTGATTACTGGACTATGCTTGTTTGCTTGTCACCCTGACCTCTGCCTGGCTACTGGATTCTGCTTGAACTCTTGTTGCCCTGACCTATGCCTGGTCACTGGACTCAGCTAGTCTGTTTGCTTCCCTGGACTGTCTTGTGCCTCTGGCAATCTGGAATCCTGATCCCTGCCTCCTTAGTCTGGAGCCTTGTGCCTCCTGGCAATTGGGTAGCTCAATATACTTGTTCCTGCATTTAAACTGTATTTGTCATTGCTTGGAACCTGTTGCTTCTGTGGACTATTTCTTCCATTCATTACACCTGTTCTGTTACCTGAAATCTGCATATTCCATGAACTGAATCCTTGTTCGCATATTTTGCCTAAATAAAGATACTTGGGTTCTATACTTCTGTTGCCGCTTCCTGAATTCACTAGGAATCATAACAATTATATTTTGCTTCATCATGTTGGTGTGGAGAAGCCTCACAGTGGTAAATAATACGCTAATTATTTAATTAGCAGTAAGTTGCAAGAAATTTGTTTTTGTTTTGTGCTATAGTCCCATTGTATGGACTACAAAACCGACAGAAAACTTCCTTTAAATAGATCACTTTTGTTAAAAAAAACTATTTTCCTTAAATACTGTAGAAAGTGATCTTAAGACATTAATCTTAATCCCTTTCCTCCTTATCACTTATGTAAAAAGCATAACAATTGTGGTGAAGTAATTAAAATAGAATGACATCTCAAGTATTTAAAAACGCTGTTACTTTATAAAGAAATACAGGACTAATTGACAAAATTAGATTGTAGTTTCAAGATTATTGCTCTAGTGTCACTATATGAACTTGATTTGGAAAAAATGTGTTTAGATAGTGAAAATTATTTAACCAGTAACATTTATTGGTAAATATGCTAAGAGTTCCTATACCTCTGTCTGGAGTTTAGTCCATATTTTCAGTTCACTGAGGAAATGACGAGGAGTGTTCAAGGACTCCATGATGTAGATAAGATCGTCTTTGTAATATTCATATATCATCCTTAGCTCTGAATCTTTATATTGATATAAACACTGATGAAACTTCTCGGCATCATCTAAATAGAGTTGAAGAAGAAAATATGTCATTGTTACTAAGAAATAATGGTCATTTATCTATATCACATGCACAGCAGGGATATATAATAAGAGTTTGGTAAATCTCTATAGTATGTACAGGGCCGGATTTACCACTAGGCAACCTAGGCAATTGCCTTGGGCCCAGCGGTCCCCAGAGGGCCCTCCCAGGGCCGGCGGTGAGACCAACCTTTAAAAATGGGCCGCTACTTATGGGCCAGTGCTATGTGCTTGCCCCCCTGGGCTAAAGTCTGCCAGCCAGCCCCTGAATAGGGGTATATGTTATGCTAAAAACTATAGTGCTATGAATTTTTTCAGGGAGGGGCCCCAAACCAGTATCTTGCCTAGGGCCCTATGAGGTCTAAATTCGGCTCTGAGTATGTATAGGGAAGCTGTGTCTTCCAGGTTGATTCACTGCTTTTATCTTTTTTAGCAGAATAATAAATAGATTGATGCATGTATAGAGGTTTATTTCAGGCTTCATTAATCAAACAACTTCTTGCTGAACAAATGGTGCTTTTATTGTTCACTTCACAGATAAACAGCACACTTTCCATCAGGATGACACCAGGCGACCTAACTCTGCCTAGTCACCGGTCTCTACCTGGCATCAGTCACACTGCACTGTAGCATAAACCTCTCCCTTAGATCTAATTACCTTGGAGTTTTACTGTGCAAGGACTCTTCTGCAGTCTTCTCCTGCAGACTCCTTGGGTCTCTGCTTATTCCCAAACAGGAGAGGTGTGGCAAATAGGCCTCTTTGCTACACAAATGATCATGTGACATTTCCATCAATTTGGACTAGTGTATAATAAGTAAATATCTGGTTGTTTTGTATTACAGCACATCTGTGATATATATATGATATAAATCAGTAAGGCACAACATTTAGGTTGTAGCCTTGTAGACATTAGTATTCAAACATATTGAATTGTTTATATTTTGACCAGTTTCTGTTCAAGCTGTTTAAAAATGTTGTTTCAACTGACACATAGTAAACAATTGGTTGATTATTTGATTCTTTCTGAGTTTGATTATATCTAGGTTCTCCTGGTCACATATAATTACAAAGCATAGAATCATACCGACCTTTAAACAAATAAATGGGATATAAGAAGTGGCACTTTACAGATGTATACCACATTCTTAATTTTTCTAAAACATACTTTTACAAAAAACATATGGTATGCTCCAATTTTTTCTGTTAGAAATGAGTGTCTGAAAGTTATTATCTCCAAGGCCTGTCTGTGTCCTTCCCACATCAGACATTATATCATACGAGGAAACAAGTCAGAATGCCCAGTATAAAAACCCTACGCGTTTCGACCTTTTCAGTCTTTTTCAAGGCTGTGGGGACTGCATGATCTACAATTGTATATATAGGGTATAAACTTGTTATTCTCACATACTGTAGCTGATAGATGTGTGCTATTTGCTCCACTTCTTAAACATACAAACATTTCATTATAAAAAAAAAATATATAAACACATTCCTCTTTACAGGTATGAATCAACTTGATGTGTGAACTATAATGTCATGTTAATCTTCCCAAACTTTTGAAACATTACTTTCATCTAATCTTTGTTTGCCATGTAAAACTTGGCATATGTAGACTTAGAGACAAACAAACCTCTAAACACATCTCTTATCTGAACAAATTACTGCCTGCCATATACAAAGAATATGTTACCAAGAAACTAAACAAACAAGACGTTGGGTGCATCTAGTCTCACAAGGCCTCGTAAAGATGGTTCAGAGAGACTTAGCTAAGGATGCCAAGGTAGCTCATTTCTGATAATTAGATTTAAACTTTAAAATCTTATAAAGAAAACAATCTCATCTCCATATGCAGAAATAGGATTTATATAAAAAAAACTTTCAGGCACCATATTTTCTACCATAAAATACACCATATCATTCCATACATTCCCTTTTACCCGACTTTTTTCTATAATCATTATAAAGAAAAATTGTCAATCCCAAAAAGAACTTTGTAATCAGATCCAAACCTATAAGAAACATTTAAGTTTGAAATCTGAAGTCTGTACCGTTTAATTTTTTTTAAACTATTTTCTTGTTGAACATCTCATTCCAAAACCAAGGGGAATTAACACTGGGTTGGTCCCACGTTTGTTGCATAACAACCTCCACTCTCTGGTAAGGACTTTCACTAGATTTTTGAACATAGCTGTTAGGATTCACATACATTCAGCAACAAAAGCATTCATGAGGTTGGGCATTAATGTTGAGCAAAAAAGCATGGCTCGCAGTTGGCATGCCAATCCATCCCAAAATTGTTCGATGGAGTTGAGGTCAGAGCTTTGTGGAGGCAGTCTAAGTTCTTCCACACCAAACTCGGAAAACCATTTTTTGAAGGACTGTTGCCACAAAGTTGGGAGCACACAATTCTCTAGAATGTTGCTCTAAGCTCTACAATTGACACTTCTATTCACTGGAACTAAATGACCCAAGCCATACCATGAAAAACATCCCCAGGCCATTATTCCTCCTCCACCAAAATTTACAGCTGGCAGTAAGCATTCTGGAAGGAAGCATTCTCCTGGCATCTGCCAAACCCAAATTTGCCTGTTAGACTGCCAGATAGTGAGGCGTGATGTCACTCTAGAGAACGCGTTTCGACTACTCCACAGTCCAATAGCGGTGTGCTTTACACCACTCCAGTCGATATTTGGCATTGCGAATCGTAATCTGAGGCTTGTGGCAGCTGCTTGGCCATAGAAAATGAATCCATGAATCTCCCGATGAACAGTTTTTCTGCTAATGTTGCTTCCAAGGGTATTTTGGAACTAGGTAGTGAGTGTTGTAACTGAGGAGAGGTTATCTATACATGCTACATGCTTCAGCACTCAGCGATCCTGTTCTGTGAGCTTGTGTGGCTTACCACTTCGCGGCTGAGCTGTTGTTGCTCCTAGATGTTTCCAGTTCACAATAACAGCGCTTACAGTAGACCAGGGCAGCTCTAAGAGGGCACAATTGACTTGTTGAAAGGTGGCATCTTATGGCAGTGCCACGTTGATAGACACTGAGCTTTTTCTGTATGAATCATTCTACTGCTAATGCTTGACTATGGCGATTGAATGGCTATATGCTGGATTGTATGCACCTATTAGCAATGATTGTGGACAAAATGACTAAACATACTAACTAGACGGGTTTCCACCTATTTGTGGCCATGTAGTGTATGTTTTAATGTTTTATTATTTTATAATATGTCAGGACTGTTGACCTTTTGTTTTTTTTATTTATTTCTGGGCATGTGTTCAAGAGGGAAACAGTAGAAAAAAAAGTATTGAAAAAGTTCAGTGAGATTCCAGGGTTCAAAATGTAGAGAGCAGGAGTCATAAAATAATAAATCGTCAGCACCATAGTGCAATCAGATGAGAGCTCAAACATCTTTGGAATAGTGAGTGCAGACACAAACAGGGGGAATGTATTGTATTGATTCCCTCAGGAGGACACTGTATTGAAGATTCTAACAACTGTATGAACTTTCTTTGAAGAAGATGTTTTAGAACATTAAGAACCTGTTATATGTTTTTAAAGCTCCAGTACAGACAGTATATCCCATTTATTAATTGCTATAAGAGTGTGATGGAACTTGTGGATGGGTATTAGGCAGCCGTTGGTGTTTCTTGAAGCGCCTGAGAAGATATTTAGCGATTGTTCTAATACTGACCTTGACCTTTGGTTAAGGCTGCTCCTCGATGCTCCGCCATTGTTCAACAGGGTAAGCGACCAATCCAATCTGCAACGGAATAAAGTCATACATTGAGCACTTCATATCAAGGATGGCAAAGTTACCTTTTCAATTATAGTATAACAAGAGAACACAAAGCTTCATTTATGAAACAGAAAAAGGTGGGATTGCAGCTCAGATTAAGCGCACAAAGCAACAAAATATAATGGGTTGTATCTGCAAAACAAGATTATTAAATAATTATTTGCATCCATCCCTCCATTGTTATTTACAATATTAGAAGTTACATAAGACTCATCAGTGGTAACAGAGTGGTCGTGGCAGGAAATTGAGAGAGGCTGGAGAAGCACAACAGTGGCCAATAATATAACATTTTCTCTAAGTTATCATTTTAACTGCACATAATATGTAAAAAGAATAAATATTGGTGCTTTTATACAGTTGGGCTTTCCAATAATATGTGAGTGGCAGGGCCAAGTAATGGTCAAGAAATGGAGGTGAACATTTTGATGTGGTGGTTCTAGTGCAGTGAGGAGCAACATAAAATAGCTGAAGGGCCGCTTGGGAGGCTCCCCAGCCTTCAATGGGGCCATGCACAGGAACGAGGGAGAGCACAGTGCACTCTCTTTCCTCCTCGTATGCCCCGTCACCTCCCTGCACGGTGGAGAGGAGGTCACGTGATGTGGAAGTCGATTCTCTCTGTTTTGATAAGATTGGGAGCAGCCGGCTAAGGGGCCATAGGTGACGGTTCGCCTGCTTGTTGCCCACCGTTTGTCTAGTGACAGGGGGGGGACTTTGCAATTCTACAACTGGGCCCAGTAGCCTCTTGTTATAGGACTGTCGTGGTGGATGACAGTTTTACTCCCTCAGATGGGAAGAACTGGGGGTTCGAGGAGGTCCTTGCAGAATGTGGTCAGAGTCGCAGGATAATATACATCATATTAAACATCATCTCAAAAATTAGATTGTGTTGCAAGATAAGATAGTTAAAGGATTTTTTGGAATCATGGAAATTAGATGGGCCATTGTCAGTTTAGTGGAGTTACTGCACAGCCTTTATACCACAAAGATATACGTTTTTAAACATCCTCACACATGGCGTCAAACAATACTTTCAATTGGTCGCTGTTAACACCATCCAGGTACACTTTATTCAGAAGAGTATTTACGCCCAAGTATAAATGTAATAAAAACAATAAAAATGTACATAAATAAACACAGTGCACATCTCCATTATGCCACATGACTTATAGAAAACTTAAATTAGGCTGCCACAAGCAATACTTAAGTAGAAAAGGGAAGATGGGAGAGAGCAGTCATTGACAGAACTGTGAAACGAGGGTTTAACTTAATTTTTCCAAAACGGCAAAGTAGGGATCATCTATGTTTGTGTCCGACAGTCAGATAGGTGCATTTACAGATAAAGGAGTGCACTGCGCCTCCGCATTTATTGGCAAGTTGTAACGGCCCTGACAGTGAGGTGTCTAGTGTGAGCCACTCTAGAATGTAGATCCCACAGAGAAACATGAGCACAGAAGAAGGGATCGGCAATTTAAATGGGGTATGTGAAATCCACAGATATAAAGTATCTAAAAATCCAATATGAAGATGTGTATAATAAAATTAATCCATTGCCAATATGAAAATATGATAAAATAAGAACAACTTAAATTAAAAATAAATAAATACAAAAATATACTAACAGCTTTGATCTAATAGACGGTGCCTTTAAACTTTTCAAGGAACACATCTAAAACCATCGGAGTAAAAATCAATACCCTATCATATTCAGATACAAAGTCCATTGGATGTGTCAGCACGCCAGTCCTTAATAATTCTTTGCAGCAGATATTCTATTTCCAAATATACAAATAAAGGAAAATAAGTTGTAGAGAAGAGTTTACCTGCACAAGGCAGTATGTGTGCTCTTTACATGCAGCTCAGCTTCTTAGTATACATGTGCTGTGCGAGACGCAATAAACAGTGATGGCTGCCAGAAGAAAGCTGCCAATACAGAGCCGCAGACAGGGCGAACATTCCTTTGAAGCCCGTGTTGCTTTAGCATGCACATGTCGCCATAATAATGTTTCATGTCGTTTATCAAATATTTTTCTAACTCCTTTCCTCTAGACTTCAGGTGACTTCATCAGAGAGGTGGTTTTAATTAAAGTTAATGAGTCACTTATATCTAGTCTTGTGAACATAAACCAATGCAGTTCCAATTTTTAATAAATCTTCAATAAAACATTAAAACAATATTATTAATATTTCCATCCTAAAGAATGTGATGAAAAATGCATTAAACAAATTTCTTTCAGTAAAGTTTTTTCACAATAAAGAGAGAGAAGAAAAACAAAAATGTCCCAATGTCAGACTTATTAACCCAGAATCTTTCACTTTATATAGACCCGTTGTCAGACTTATTATATAGTCATAGGGGTAGATTGATCAAACCTTCGAAAAAGGAAAAGTGGAGGTATTTCCCATAGCAACCAATCAGATTGTAGCTATCATGTTCTAGAATGCACTAGATAAATGATAGCTAGACTCTGATTGGTTGCTACGAGTGACACCTCAACTTTTCCATTGTAGAAGGTTGGATAACTCTACCTCATAGTGTTCTGGATATTATTTAGGAAATTTGCGTGAATAGAGGTTTTGCGTTGGAAGAATCTGTTTGGCTTTACCATTCCACAATCTATTTGGCGTAATGTCTATGAAAAGGGTTGGGGGCAAAGACTAGTAGCTTGTACATATTCAAAAAGTAGAGAGGTGCACTCACCATTTAAAACATATAGATTATTCTTTATTTTCAATTCAGTTCCTTTACATTGTAGTCGACGTTTCGGTTTCAGATCCAAGGGCCTAATTCATTGTGCTACATGAAAAAACAGTCAGTATTTAACTTATGTGCAAAACAGAATACTAATTTGCACTCCTTGCATTGTAACATGGTTTTGTCCAGGAGACTGAAATAAGAAGTTTCTCAAGTTAAGATCCTTACTGAATCAGGCCCCCGATCTTTTCAAGACAGAATATCTGCTTTCTGCATTCTGCATTCTGTTGTTCTATGTAAATCCGTCTTGAAAAAGGTCTGGATGTGAGACCGAAACGTGCGTTTAGGAAAATCGAATGTAACTCGCACGCACGTCCACCCGTATTCAAGTGTAAGCGGATCTCAATATACGTTTCCATTTGTGTCACAGATCTCAAACAGAAGTACAGCTAGGAGTCACGAATTTGGTGAAAACACTCTGTGTTTATTTGCAGAGAGGTATTAACAACAGGTAATAAGGAGCAGTGAAAAATACCAGGTTCCAGCTGATGCAGAAAGTAGCATGAATGTCCAGAAACAATCAGGTAAGGACAACAGGAAATTACATCAGGTAAGGACAACAGGAAAGGACATCACAGGATGGGACAACAATAACCAGCCATGTGAGCTGGGGGAAACAGGTTTAAATGGACCACACCCAGGTGCATGGAATGATTGGTGAACAGGAAGGTTAACCCCTAATGCACACAATAGCAGCACCTCTGGTGAGTGGAAGTACTGCCAATACAATACAATAATAGGACAAAAAGGCAGGAGCTGCCATGCAAAGCAGCATGTAGCGCATAGGCTGAGGGCAGATCGTGACAGAATCTGAGTATAAGTACGCTCAGGTTATACGTTACTTGCTGTATGTAGACAGAACACAGTGCAGGATGCGCACATGTATAATATAAAGTCACTTTAGAACACATGCACCCAAAAAATGTTGATAAAATGTAATTTTAATAATAATAATAAACTATTAATACTATAATCTTAATAAAAAAATATGTAAAAAAATATTTTTATAGTTTCTCTTACTCGCAAACACATGTTCTGGCCTGCATACATGTCAGTCATCACTATCAGTCAGATACGGCCAAAAAACACGTACCTAAGAGATGCGCGGAACCTGGAATCTGTATAACGCTTAAGGGAAATTATACTATTAAACAAAGGCACCTCTTAATTCTATTTCATTTGTATTTGATTTAATTACATTTTATATCGGAAATGCAACTTTAGCGTTTATTAACTGTGAAAACATTATTTTCTTTTGTGAATAGATGGAAGCTCTGCTGCTGTGATTGGGCTTGACGCCTCTTGAGATGTGCCCGACTGATGATCTGCACGCGAATGCGCTTTTCCTTGTGCTCGTCTTCTCCTACGTACACTTGCGTCCAAATCTACTTAAGCCCCAATATCTTTTATTCCATAATGGGATGAAAATAGTCCACACGTGCTATAACTCACAACTTAATTTTCTTTCATTATTCCATTTAAAATATCAACATGGTCAGAAGATGTTTATGTCTATGGAGCAATGAATAATTTCACGGCTTCCCGAAACCATTCAACATGAACCATTGTATGCTGTACACAACCTCCCCCCCCCATTCTTTCTGCTTATCTTCCAGTTGTAGTATCCCGGACTGTATTAAGTAACTCATGATAAATAAAAATATATCTTTACATCAATCACTTAATGTACTGCAATTGGAAATAAGCAGAAAGTGAGAGCAGATCATCATGCCCCATGTGGAATGGATTATGATGTAACCTCTGCTCTGTTACTTACGTCTTTACAGTCACTTATTTTTCCCAAGAAAAAATAATGGAAGGGGAGGATATTGCATTTAGGGGGGGCATTGAGTAATTTAGAACTTATACACTCAGTGTATGAACCTCTGGGGTCAGTGGATTATGCCAATATACCTTGTTCAAAAGTCAAAGGTGGAAATGCATTTTGCTCCTGTAAACTCCTCCTCATCCTTTATTAATATAGCGCCACCAATTCATAGAGTACAGAGAATATTAGTCAAGCCCCGTTGGTGCTTACAGTCTACATTCCCTACCACACACCGGCTATGGTTCATTTTGTCAGCCAACTTTTTGGAGTGTGGGAGGAAATGCACCTGGAGGAAACCCACGCAAACACGGGGAGAACATCCAAACTCCACAAAGATAAGTCATGACCCCAGTACTGTGAGAGCCACTGAGCCACTGTGCTGCCTTTCTAATAGAGGGGTCTATTGAATATGAAAGACTCTATATGAAGGTCTACGATGCTGCTGCCTTCCTATACCGGCTTAGATAATAAGCTGATAGCATCCATTCCTATACAATGTGGTTGAAAACTGAGCTATCTGGTGTGATATATATGTTCAACAGTTACATGATCAACAATGACATCAACCGTATTGTTAGGGCGACAATTGAAATGTTGACAGTATTATTAGGTGGACAATAATATCCCTAATCCTTTTTCTACCCCCCTAACACCCTAATCCCCTAACACCTGAATCCTAAAACTAACCATACAATACTGTCTACATTTGAATTGTCAACCTAATAACACTATCTACATTTCAATTATCGATTTACTAATACAATCTTCATTCAAATTGTTAACCTAATAATACTGTCTACATTTCAATTATCGATTTACTAATACAATCTTCATTCAAATTGTTAACCTAATAATACTGTCTACATTTCAATTGTCAACCTAATAATACTGTCTACATTCAAATTGTTGACCTAATAATACTGTCTACATTTCAATTGTCGACCTAATAATACTGTCTACATTTCAATTGTTGACCTAATAATACTGTCGACATTTGAATTGACAACCCAATGTTCTTGACTTTCTGAATGTCGACCAAATAAATGTCTAGCCACCGACCACATATCATAATCATACATTTGACACCACTGCTCTATCATCATCATCATCATTTATTTATATAGCGCCACTAATTCCGCAGTGCTGTACAGAGAACGCACTCACATCAGTCCCTGCCCCATTGGAGCTTACAGTCTAAATTCCCTAACATACACAGACAGACAGAAACACAGACTAGGGTCAATTTGATAGCAGCCAATTAACCTACTGGCATGTTTTTAAATTGTGGGAGGAAACCGGAGCACCCGAAGGAAACCCATGCAAACATGGGGAAAACATGGGGAAAACATACAAGCTGCAAACAGATAAGGCCATGGTCGGGAATCGAACTCATGACCCCAGTGCTGTGAGGCAGAAGTGCTAACCACTAAGCCACCATGCTGCTCTATAATAAATTATGTTTAAATACTGACATTGTTGTCAACTTTAGTCTGTAAGAATTAAAATTAATTACACGATAGAGAGTAATAATCTGAAGAAAGCTGAATGACTGTGACAATGCATTGCAGACTGTAAGACACAACCTTTATCTATAAAGACATAATAATTATACTTTCCTAGTGCTATATTTTCACAGTATTTTAGCTGCACCAATGTGCTATGTAAGGCAGCGAGCGAGTCTTTTGAAACGTGTGTTTGAAGGATCTGCTGTCTAATCACTTGTCTCTCTATTGTTTTCTCTATTTACAAATCCTACTGAACTTCTAAGTAATTAGAGGTAGAGCAAGTAAAAACAGTAATGTGTGATACAAATGTGAGTTAAATAAAGAATTAAACATATTCGAATTACCTTGTTCTGGTTTGAAGACATTCATCCCGTTGTTCACATAATATCTAGGGTCCAAATACAGATCAAGTCACACAACTAGTGACACAATAACACCCAGGTTACAGTTCATTTTTACCCATGATTTTATCATAAGGAAATGATAGGAGAAAAATGTTGCTAGACCTGTAATGTGCAATGGCTGCTAGTAAATCATTGATAAAAAGTAATAAGTAACATGACAGGGCTTAGCCAGCTTTGTCTCCTCCATCCTATCTGCTACTTTGAGGAGCTGGACACTGAAGGGGTATAATTATGAAGACTGAAGCTCCTCTCCTCTCACAGGTCCAGTGACTCTCAGTTCAATTTACATGCCCTCGGAGTTGGGCAGGCTTTTTATGGGGCTGCCTAGTTAGGATTTTTTTTTTTGGGGGGGGGGGGGTTATTCACTTTTTTCTCTGGGGGCAAACTTTGTTAGTTACAGGCAGTGCTACGATCAAAGCACCTCTCTTTCCACAGCCCCATGAGGGAGTCTGTGGCTTTGTGCGTGTTGCTGGAGGAGGTGGTGGCGTGCAGGCATGCCACCTCTCTCTGCTGGTCCCCAATTAGGTGTATCAGGAGCTGAGGGGTGGGGGTTTCTTGCAGCAGAACTAATTTCTGCACCGGCGCTTAGCCAGCGCTGTAAAGCACAGACATTTTAAAAGATGTTCATCACCACCGGAGCCGGGTGATTCCAGAGTTATTATGACCAAGTCACCCCCTTTGGGCATGGAAACCGTTGAGGACCTTCCCTTTGGATTGGAGGCTCCCATTGCACTGGGACGATGGGGGGAGAAACTACTCCCTGCTGCTGGTTTCTTCTCCTTTCAAGGGGTTCCTTGCAAGAGAAGCCCAACACAGATCATTTGCTGGAAAAGCATCTGTGAAACGGACCCTGTACCTAGGGGCTGCTTCAAGAGTTCTCTTGCTGCTGGGCTGAATCTTCTCCTAGGGGAAACTTCTTAAGACTTTTGCTGCTGTCTAGAAGCCTAGATTGCTAATTATATGTTATTTGATATTATATTCTGTTCTCTCTATTCTGTATAATCACTATATTATGCGGAATAGGAACCAGTTCTAAGACTAAAGCTGAAGGAAGGAGCTCTTTTATGTATTGCACCTGTTCCAGGTGTCAAACAGAATGGCCTAACAGACAGTAGGATCCAGATGCTTTGTGTGCGGCCTGCAAAGCGGAGAACCGTGACTTACACATGTCTGATGGTAACCCACCTGAAATGGCGGAACCTGTCTGGGCGAGATCCCTGACTTATTCCATTGCTGAGTTAACAAAAGTTGCTGCGCCTCCTAGAGAGATGAGACTAAATATGTCTTTACCTCTTTCTGCTGCTATGCTTGGATCAGACATTCCCTTCTGGAGATGGTCTCTCAGGTAGTAAGAGGTTCTGTGCCTATGACCCAGGTTCAACCAGTGTGGGCTAATGAAGGAAAGAGCCCTTTTCTCAAGGTCAACCTTGTCCAAGTCTAAGAGACCAAAATTGAACAAGCGTTGGCCAAAGCATTGGAAAGGGCATGGATATTGAGTCCAAGTAACCTTTGGAAGACCTTCCGTTTGAATATTCAGTTATTTTTGGACTTGACAAAACTATCTACCAGGTTACTGGAGGAAAGAGTCCTTTTCTCCTGGACAATACTGCCCAAGTTTATGGGGTCGAGGTTCCATTTTTTTCTGCCTCCTTTTTTCTGAAATCCTTTTCTTTCAGGGATTAGCCATTTTCAGCAATCGGGGGACAGAAAAGGGGGAAGCAGGTTTGGGTGGCCAAGCGACCAGGACCTAAGTCCTCTGAGAAACAGACCACTTGACAGGAGCTCTCCCTGCCCAGCTCAGGATGTGGTGGAATCTCGTCTTTTTTTCCCGAGATGTGTAGAAAGCCTCATGTTCATATCCTTGGGTAACAGGCATTAGGGAAAGGGGATACTTCCCAGACCTTCTGGGGCCTCTGTCAAAGAGATTTGCTTTCTTCTCAATGAAAAGGCAAAGCAGCTGTCTCTCGAAGGCATGGATTGAAATAAATTCTAAGAATCCATAAACATCAAGGACTCATATCTTCATTTTCCGAACTGGAAAGGGCCTACTGCTTACTCAGATTTACGGTACAGAACTCTTACCTCCATTTAAGAGTCCTTCTGTTCATTCTGGCCATTGCAACATGAGTCTTCATGAAGGTCATGGCAGTTATGGCTCCCTGTTGAGATCTAAGGAAATCACCATTGTGCCTTATCTGAACAATCTACCTCTCAAGACTGAGTAGGCCCCATTGCTACTGATTCAGCTGCACAGGACAGCTCAGGTACTGGAATCCCATGAAGGGAAATGAAACATCCAACCTGGTTCAATGTCTCGAGGATGGTGTTTCTAGGTCTAATTGACAACACCAGCGTACAAAAATCCTCTTTTTGTTAATAAAGTTTAGAAAACGTAAATTATCTGTGAATGAGTAATTTAGGAAGATGGCAAATTAAACAATATATCTGTAATAAAGGAAACATGGAACAAAAAAAGGGGACTGCGCTCTGCTTTTGCAAGAGCTGCAATAATACAGGGTTTCCCTCCCTCAGGTATAAATAGAAAAATAGTAATTATGCACTCTATTGACTTTTTTAGGCCTTCTGTGGATATTATGTTAATATCATAGTTGCCTACACTCCCGGAATGTCCGGGAGAGTCCCGAATTTCTGGGAGTCCTCCCAGACTCCCGTGAGAGCAGGGCAACCTCCCGGGTCCCAGGCAGTTTGAAAAGTTACATGAAGAGGGCGGGGCTTAGTGACGCAATTCACGCGTCATCATGCCCCGCCCCTGTTGGTATAGGGCAAAAAGGTGATGATCACTTAAGGGGCGGAGCTTAGTGACACAATTGTCCGAGCCTCGCCCTCACACGCCCACCTGCCCCTGGACTTCCCGGAAAGCAGATTGTAAAAGTAGGCAAGTATGGTTAATATGTTATCAGATGTAGGTCTGTAAATATCTGATGTTATGGTATGAATAGCGTGATGGTATGTTTATATTAGTGGGTGTTCCTATAAGGATAATCTGCCATTGTTCAATAGTACAAGTCAAATACCATAAAATGATGCACATATGCACTAATGCTACTACAAAGGTGCTGTAGAACTGAGGGACTTTATAAAAGTTACAAACAGGTGAGTTAAATGTTCTGATTGACTTGACCTTTTCACTGAAGGGCTGATTGCAGAGTAAGGCTGGGTACACACAAATTTTCGTCCAATAATCGGGCAAATCAGCCGACATACGACTGTTCGGTCGGAAGTCGAGTTAGTGTTTATAGTGACACAATGGTCGAAAGTCGTTCCAAAGTGTTGATTGTCGGCTCATTTGGTTGGTCGCACTGTTTAACACTTTCCAACCAATCCACCTAACGATCATGTAGTGTGTATAAGTTTCCGATCGATCTACGAGCAACTGCCGATAGTTCCTCGAGCTGCAACTGCTTTGGGGACGTGTGTATGTTAATTTCTGATGCCTGTACCTGTCCCACGTGGTGCGATGTCCCTAGTCACTCATTTGGTAATTAGGTGCTTCTAGCGGTAAAGCAATAGCAGGTGTAAAGCAATAGATGATGGGGGTGGCTAGTTGGAGCAGTTCCTGGAATGTGGGTTCATTCATTCTCAGGAAATTCCTGAAGTCATCGGGGTTGTTGTCCCGTATCTCCTGTAGCAGGGGCATATGAGAGATTGAGTCTCTCCTCTTGAACCACTCTTTGTCCTAACAAGATCTATGCTTTCTCCTTCTTTCCCTTCGGGTCTGTACTTGTAGTCTTCTTTCCCCAGCGAGCGGAAAAAGAGAAGTTGATTGTTGTTCTTCAACAGTATCCATATTAGTAATAAAATGTGTTGATGTGAAGTTGCGAACGAATGTACACTGTACACGTGCTAACGAATGTATGAAGAAAACGTGTTACCTTACCTTTTTATGAGGTTTGGGGTGGTTACTATTGAACATGCTCCGCCCTTTATTTAAATTTCTTGGGGATATTGTTTGATGGACCTCATATGTTGTTTCAGTGTGTACAAAATTCTGATCTTTGATCACAACAATATTGCTGTTAAAGGTCACGCCCGGACAGTCGGTCTTTCGTTAGTCGTCTATAACGTGACTAGTGTGTACGTATTAATCGTCCGAGTGATCGGACATTCAGTCGAAGGTAAAGTCGTTGTAGGTAACATTTCGGTTGGAAAATTCTCTAGTGTGTACCAGTCTTAGAATAGCTGTGCAGTAGTCCAGGTGATGTGACTACCTAGATTGTTGTTGTTGTTATCCCATTATTGTTGCTATAGTAATGAAAACTGAGAATTCAGGTATTCTATATTAGAGAAAGAAAGATGGACTCAATTAGTAATAAATATATTGATTAATTTATGGAAATAGCCAATATTTTTATGATATTGGCAGTAACTGACCAATGATTTTTATATTGATGAATATCCTTTAGTACATGAAATCTATTCTTCTTCGTTCTTGGTAATGCAGGATTAAATACACTGGTTGTTTGTGGATTGTTCAGTGTAGGGCGCTACAGTTCAGAGTTAACCAGATACTAGGAGGACAGACTCCATTCCTGTGTGTGCTCTCATTAAACTTTATTACAGGTCAGGGAAACATATAAATCGGCTATAAAAACATCAAATGCCGCACAAGAATTGCTAAACAACAACTGTTGTCCACATTTTTGATCAAAGTTCTGCTTGTAAAAGGGTGTTTATTCAGGTTTAAGAAAATGAAAGGTAACTGGATATGTATAATGCATGATGTCAAAACACAAACTATCATGGAGATCTGTGGGTATATTTACTAAACCGTGGGTTTGAAGAAGTGGAGATGTTGCCTATAGCAACCAATCACATTCTAGCTGTCATTTTGTAAAATTTAATAAATAAATGATAGTTAGAATCTGATTGGTTGCTATCGGCAAGGTCTCTGCTTTTTCAAACCCACAGCTTAGTAAATATACCCCCTGGAGTATTATTGCACTCTCTCCAGATGGAAAGGAAACTGTTTGTGTAACACGTAAGTAGACCACACAATGCTGGGTGGGTAGCTGAATACCGATTTTCATGTCTTAAACAGTGAAATCTTTAAAAGTGCATTGAATCATATTGTTAAAACGCTCTTTAGAGATTGCATGTTTGCAAAGGAAATGAAATTACTGACAGTATTATGCTGTGTTATTCTCGTTGAATATTGATGGTTTATTCACCCAGATTTATAATGTGTTATAGGTAAAATACTCAGATACCGGTATTGTTAGTTCATTTGCGAATGTTTAAACAAGAAAATGTATGAAAAGTGCAAAACGTCTGTGCAATCTCCTCGCGGCATCAGACCATGTTGAACATGCAGAGTTTTAAATTTGTAAACTAGGAGAAACACCTATTATATTGTTATTCATGACTATTGACAGTATGTTTGTGAATGTCATAAGCACTAACAATGCTTCATGCTGTTAATGATTGTATTTGAAAAATGGGAATGTTGTTATTGTGGCTAAGTGGTTACAGACTAAATTTGACAACAATGTCAGTATTTAAACATATTTTATTATAGAGCAGCACGGTGGCTCACTTCTGCCTCACAGCACTGGGGTCAGGAGTTCGAATACCGACCATGGCCTTATCTGTGTGGAGCTTGTATGTTTGCGTGGGTTTCCTCCGGGTGCTCTGGTTTTCTCCCACAATTCAAAAACATACTAGAAGGTTAATTGGCTGCTATTAAAAAATTGACTCTAGTTTCTGTCTGTATATTAGGGAATTTAGGCTGTAAGCTCCAATGGGGCAGGGACTGATGTGAATAAGTTCTCTGTACAGCACTGAATCAGTGGCGCTATATAAATAAATGGTGATGATGATGATGAGCCTGTGCCAACTGTAGCCTCAGTTTTCTGTTCTTAGCTGACTGGAGTGGAACTCTGTGTGATATTCTGCTCTTATAGCCTATCCACTTCAAGGTTTGACGTTCTGATTATTCAGAGATGCTCTTATTGGTTATTTGAGTTACTCCTCTGACCTATCTCATTAACAAGCTGTTTTCTCCCATTGAAGAGGCGCTCACTGGATGTTGTTTGCTTTGCGCATTTTTCTCCGAGACTGTTGTGCATAAAAATCTCGGGAGAAACTCAAACCATCCCGTCTGTCACCAATAATAACAAGACAGGCTATAAGCCAAATGCACTTAAAATCATGTGTGTGTACGGGGTTAAGTATCCAGCAAAATTAGCTAACAAGATCCACAAGGAGGGTCCTAAGCATACCTATATATTTTCCTCCAGTTGATGCTGGGTCTCTTGTTTCCTGCATACTTACCTCCCACCCTGCTTCTTGAGGATTGTCTTGCATTAGTGTACTGTTAGCCATATTTTTTCCCTGTCACAGAGTATGGTGCTAACGCCGATCGGCCAGGTCCCTACCCCTTTCGAAGCAACCTGACTATTGTTCCTTTTGTGTGGAGGATCCCTTGACCTGCTTTGTGTGGGCACGTCATTGTCGAGTCCAGAAAGGGAGTAGTCACTCTGATGCCAGATTTCGCACCGGGCCAATCGTAAATGATTATATCCTAGGAGCAGTGACGTAATGGCAACTTGACCTTACACTGCTTGGTTTTGCAATTAGTTTCAGTTGACCAGTTTACTCTGGCTGCCACCATATGTTGATACTTATGTTTTAATAAAACTGTGACCTTTTGCCAAATTTAATTTAAATTTGTGTCCATGTGGTTATTTTATGGTAGCAACATAGTAATGTAACATGAACATACAAAGGAGGTTGGGTGAATGAAACAGGAGACATCAACACTACGCAGTTTATCATTCCAAAGTCACTTAGATCACATTTCTTCACCATTCTGGAGTTTAGTCTGAACAACAACTGAACCTCTTGACCGTGTCTGCATGCATTTATACACAAAGTTGCTGCCACATGATAGACTGATTAGATATTTGCATTAATGAGCAGGTGGCCACTGAGCGTAATTAAAAGATTATCATGTCCATGAATTTGCCTACGTTTTATATGGGCTTGTTGTTGTAACAGTATTTTCTGGGATGGCCACTTTGTAGCCTTGTGAGACATACTATCTAGCAAGGGCGACATCATTCTTTAATATTTCTCCTGCAATTATAACTTTATTGGAGAAAAAGGTGTCAGGGAACCATATAAGTGAACTGTGTATCTCCTTGTCCATTGGTTGTACGTTGAATAAAAATGTAATTTTGTTAATCTGATGTCCTGTCATGGTCTTCTTCATGTATAGCTGCTGGTTTTTGTTTGTATATATAAATAATGGAGGCTTAAAGGTCCTTTTCCATCATAGGCTATATCTCTGATCCATTGACTTGTTATGAAGTAACTTGAGGTTTGTCTCCTAGAAGTAAGGCCCTCTATCCAAACCACAGATGGATTAAATGCGTGCTGAGTATCTGTCCAAGGGCTTTACAGGACCAATGCCTCCTTCATATGCAGATGTTGTTTTTCCATTTATCAAAGAACAGCGGCATGTATATATGTATAGATTTCTTAATATGGCAGCACAAAACAAAATATACTCAGAACCTCAGATAGATGGTAAACAAACCAGATGCGACAGTAACTTCAAAGAGCAGATTACAATAAGAAAGATGCCCCTGCTCAGAAAAGCTTGCAATCTAATTAGGTAGTTTGAGATATACAAAGACTATGGGATAACTAAAATGCTGATCACATATAAGGTACAATAATTGCACTCATGATTCTTTTCAAAAGTGCTAATGATGAGTAAAGTAGGATTTCAATTTAGATCTGAAGAAATGGTAACAGAGTATGACACAGGCATATAGGGGGGGGGGGGGTTATAACAGCTCTTACGGGCCTTGAACTCACAATTTAATTAAACTGCTATGGTGGACAGAGTGGTAACTAGGATGGAGAGACACGTAGTCCCACCGCACTATAATATATACTGAACAATTGAGACTGTATTATATACTGGTGCATTGGGGCTGTATTATATACTGGACAGTTGGGGCTGTATTATATACTGGACAGTTGGGGCTGTATTATATACTCAACTATTGGGGCTGTGTTATATACTGGTCCATTGGGGCTGTGTTACATACTGGACAGTTGGGGCTGTATTATATACTGGACAGTTGGGGCTGTATTATATACTGGACAGTTGAGGCTGTATTATATACTGGACAGTTGGGGCTGTATTATATACTGGACAGTTGGGGCTGTATTATATACTGGACAGTTGGGGCTGTGTTATATACTGGACAGTTGGGGCTGTATTATATACTGGACAGTTGGGGCTGTGTTATATACTCAACTATTGGGGCTGTGCTATATACTGGACAGTTGGGGCTGTGTTATATACTCAACTATTGGGGCTGTGATATATACTGGACAATTGGGGCTGTATTATATACTGGACAGTTGGGGCTGTATTATATACTGGACAGTTGGGGCTGTGTTATATACTGGACAGTTCGGGCTGTATTATATACTGAACAGTTGGGGCTGTATTATATACTGGACAGTTGGGGCTGTATTATATACTGGACAGTTGGGGCTGTATTATATACTGGACAGTTGGGGCTGTATTATATACTGGACAGTTGGGGCTGTATTATATACCAGACTACTGGGGATAATTAAACTGCTGTGGTGGACAGAGTGGTAACTGGGATGATGAGACATGTGGTCCTACAGCACTACACAATCTAACAGCAGATGTACACTGCAAATTTTCCGTCCTTAATGCAATTCAGACAGGTTTAGCTGAAGCCTGCTGTCTTTTCTCATGAGCAAGCCATTTTATATGTTTTTATACTATGAAGCCTTTTCCTCGTTAAAAATATATATTATTGCAAAAATAGTATACCAAGCTTCTGTGTAAAACTTGTTTTATAAAATTGTTCTAAATAAATATATATATATATATAAATAAAAATACATTTAAAAAAAACAACTATGTCCAGGACTTCATATTTTACAGTCCTGAAGATTGTTGCTCATCAATAATGTAACATGGTTTAAGCTAAAGAACTAAGAGTCTGAAATTCAGCCTCTCTCTTTCCTCTATACTACAGTCCAGTGACTGTATGTGACGTCTCACTATGAAGTTCCTGTAATATCTTCAGGTCTGGTCTTTCCATTTCCATCAGGTCCTCTTTCTGTTCCTTTGTCCACCTGAGGTTATTAAATCTACAAGTTGGAAAGAAATGAGTTTGGAATTATCATTGACCACACGTAAACTCATCACAGGCAGAATATAAACACGCCACCTCTATAACTGTGGTTAAATGAGCTTCTTTACACGGTGTAATTTACTCGCTGCCAGAAACAGGCGATTTGGGATTTCTGACAAGTTTCAGATTCGTCTTTGGCAAATCAGTTCTAACATTGATTCTGCTTTGCCAAAAAATTGGAAAATAATTGCAATAAAATTACTTTCTGTAAGATGGATTTTCATCTTAACTTAAGAAATTCTTCACTTACGCAGTGGATTTTCCTTCTTATCTCCCTTTTCTAAGCATGCACAGAGTGGATTTGCTTAAGATAAGCAAAAAAACGGCAGATAAGATCACTAATAAAGCCTGCCCAACATCTAATACATTTATCCCGATGAGTCCTTTTCCCAACAAACTTTCAATCATTCATTCATGGGTATAACACACATTACTCTCCCTTTATAACTAAGCATATGGTACGTTCTATCTACCTGATCTCTTTAAGGCTGGTAGATGTCTGTATAAGCTCAATGATGACGTTGCGGCCACGGTCCTGGAAATCATTGCGACTCAAATCCAGATAGGTCAGGTTTGTATTGTTACTCAGCGATAACAATAGCAGAGAGTGTTCATCTGTCAACCGAGTCTCCCATAGACTGCAAGATAGGAGATAAAAACATTGCACGCAGCAGAAAGATACAAGGACCATAAAGTAATAGGTGAAGTGCGCCATTGTCATAACTCAAAGTCTTTACTCGCTAATGTTATCCCCGCAAGAGGCGCCCACTCCAAGCCTGATGATCAAATTCACAGCACGGTGTTGTGGGAATACCTGGCTCTACTCAAAGACATAAATCTTTGTACTGCACAGTGTGGTGCAAAAGCATATTTTGTTCTTAAGAACCGGACCTACGTCCGTCTATAAGTGCATAGCATAACACTGCACTCAGGTAAAGAAAAAAAAAATACTATTAATATTGTGCTGCAAAATATTGGCGTATGCATGCATCATACATGGAAGAACACACTCCCCTTGGGTAGATCCATTCAGTTCCATGTTGCATTTATCTGTTATGGTTTTATCCCTTTTCATTTTATTATGAGAAAGCAAAGGGTTAATGATAGTATGCAACGGTGTGGAATCCCCTTTTTTGGTGTCTGTGTGTGATGTAACTTTCTGAGGGAGAGACATCTTTTCTTAGCACTACAACCCCTCCCCCTCTTCAACTGTGTTAAAATTGGACAGTGCATTGTTTGTTCCTTACATGGTACATGAGCAGATGACATATATGTTTCTCTTTAACTGTGCCATCTAAACTGATGGCTAGCTCTATTGTAATAAATGGACGAAGCATAATCGATAGCTGAACATTCAATTTCCTTATCATTTTGGTGGCAGCAGTGGGATGTCGCAGAGAGCCTTTCAGTGATTCAGTAACTTCAGTTGAGAACCCCCTTGAACCTCCAAGGCACCGTATAAGATCTTTCTTCTTACTCACATGTTGAACCAGGGTGGGACAGTAAGCTGAAAGCAACCACTGTGGTCTCCAGCTGGCATCATGGACGATCTTACACGTCCCCAAAATATCGATACCAACCTCTGGGAGACAGCAGATTGTGAGTAAACATGAATTTATAATATATGTATATGTACATATAGATATCTTGACATTTTTTAGGAATTACCCTTTTGATTATTTGCGATACCCTATGGACTACTTCAGGGTGAAGATTCCTGGGTCTAAAATGGTTTGGGGGGAGTTTTTGAATTTTAATTTAACTTCTTTGAAAGTCCGTGTTTGTGTTGGGTTTTTCTATAAGGTAGATTTGTGGATTACATATTCCAGAAGGTCCTGGCTAGGGCACGATGATGCTTCTAGTTATAGAAGCTCCAGCAAGCTCAAGCAGTTACTAGATGCCAGAGCTTGCTGAGACTTAAGAGTACCAAAATCTTAATAGTTAACCTCCATTGCTCCAGCGCTATTTTGCCTTGAGGCGCATATTGTTTGTGGGCTCAATTCCCCTATGAAAATTCACTATGAGCTAATTAGAATGGGGTTGGCACAAATTATGAAAGTGGGACAGACGCTGGCTATTCATTAGGGAGGGGTGTGAAAGCCACGGTGTGGTACCCCCCACCAATGGATACGAGTGCAAGTGTAAAAAAAATATAATGCAGAATTAAAGAGAAAAAATAACGTATAACTTAAATAGTGGTCACACATGTCAGACACCTCACCAGTACTCTCTGTGTATCTCATACATTGATCTCCTACGTGTCTCATTCCTGTATAAATCTGTTGTACTCACTGTAATTCCTCTATCCGGCATGTTGGACTGGACAGAGCTGTCACCAAGTCACAGAAGTGAGGACCTTCCAGGTTGTTACCAGACAGGTTAAGTTTCCTCAGAGACTGGTTATCTTTTATTGCAAATGTCAGCATAGAGCAGGAACTGTCCGTCAGCTTACAGTAACTCAAACTGTAAGAGAAAATCAGAATAAAGAGATTGTTTGTCTCCACTTTTGATTTGCGCATAAATAATTCACCATATTCTGCAGCATAAATTACCTAATTCTGAGTAAATGTAGAAACAATACACGGCCAGTCGACTAACGCAACTCCCACGGTGATGCCAGTTCCACTCCAAACCGAACATTTTGTGACAGAGGATTTTTTCATACCTCCCAACAGTCCCGATTTCGTCAAGACAGTTCCAATTTGAGGGGACTGTCCTGTGGGTTGGACCGTTTGTTCCAACTCGCGGGAAGTTGGGAGCTCTGTCCACACTCACCATGGTGGGTGGATGTGAAGCACACCAAAGGCTTGGCACCAGAGATGGAATAGGAAGAGGTTGGAGTAAACCCAGTGGTGAATTGCGTGTAGCCTTGTTTCGGACACATGTCAGACATGATGAAACGTACCATTAAACAGCTCTTTTAAAATTTGCCCACCAGAAGAAACGTGCTAACAAGTCTTATGTCTTGCTAAATGTCCAGCAGGTTTGGAGTCATGGACTAAATTTAATACCGTTACTCGTACTGACTCAGGTGCATAAGGGTGATGCAGTTGAGCCCAGTAGCCATTATGAAATGTTAAATTAACATCGGTAGTAGGGTTTCTGAGCAAAGGATCAGCGTCATATCCATTTTTAAAATGAGAGAGCACATTAGAGAGTTAAACTTGTAAATTAGACCTGGCTCCCGATCCACACAAACTATACCCCAATCCACCCATGTTTGGATGAATCCCCACCCACTTTCATGAAAGCCCCACCCAAAATTGGAACACTTGGGAGTATGGTTAGAACATAGATGATTCATAAAATAATGTTCCCCACCTACATAGTCTCTGTGACCTGTGTTATAGATCTGTTCTGTTCTAAGGACTGGAGGGAGGGTAGGAGACATGACAGTCATATCAGACAACCCCCAATGTTTCCTCTCGCTGCTGTCCTGCTGGAAGATCAGTAAGAGCAATTACTTTGACTCTTCCCATGCTCGCCCTGGCAGCACCACAGTCATGAAGACGAAACGGTGACCATTTGGATGCCATTATCCCCAACACCAGCTCCCTGGGTGTCATCTGAGACTGACAGAGTAAAACATTGCTGCACTCTGTATAGTATCTGCTCCCTGGCAGTCATTGTCATGTAGGAACTCAGAACGCTCAGTTGGCACGTAAGGCTGCCTACTGGCAAACCAGCTGACAATGAAGATATACCCAGTATCCTGACAATCCATTCAGATCCGTTATACTCACAGTAATTCCTCTATCCGGCATGTTGGCCTGGACAGAGCTGTCACCAACTCAAGGAAATGAGGACCTTCCAGATTGTTATGAGACAAGTTAAGTATCCTCAGGGACTGGTTGTTCGTTATTACAGATGCCAGCGGGGAGGAAGACTTGTCTGTCAGCATATTGGCATTCAAACTGTAAGATAAATAAAAAATATTGTTGGGGTTTTTATTTTTGTTTGTTGCCCCTTGAGACTATTCGAAAAAGCTCTGTACAAGACAAGAAGACTGGTCGATTAGCTTTAGAAGGCTAGTGCATAATTAGCTGTTGTAAGTCACCATATTCTGCACCATAAATTATCTGATTCAGACTCGAGACATATTCGATCATTCACATTTTACATGGTTTGAGTATACATGTGCCATTTAACAGCTTATGTAACTGTAGAAATAATGTACTTAACCATATTTATGGTCATGGTGCCCATTCAAGAATATCATTACAAGGTAAGCAAAACAAGACACAGAATTTAGGGCAAGAAGTCCATCCTTTATATACAACATTGGCCATTTCAAGTGTAACCTAAAAGCCCAACACCACCACAACTCCATGACCACACACACCACTGGGATACCCATACAGGATCTAGCTGCAATTAGTTTCATTGATACAATCATCATCAGTTATTTATATAGCGCCACTAATTCCGCAGCGCTGTACAGAGAACTCACTCACATCAGTCCCTGCCCCCATTGAAGCTCACAGTCTAAATTCCCTAATATAAACACACAGACTAGGGTCAATTTAATAGCAGTTAAATAACCTACTAGTATGTTTTGGGAGTGTGGGAGAAAACCGGAGCACCTGGAGGAAACCCACGCAAACACAGGGAGAACATACAAACTCCACACAGATAAGGCCATGGTCGGGAATCGAACTCATGACCCCAGCGCTGTGAGGCAGAAGTGCTAACCACTGAGCCACCGTGCTGCTCATGAGGTTCACTGATAAAAAGTGTGTTCAGTGCACAGCATGTAGAGCGTAGAGTGGATGTTGCTGATCAGCATAGCAGTGTGACTGGAACGGAGAGACTTTAAGTAAATTGTCAAGGTGTGTCTATGTAAAAGGGCGTAGTAACATTAGGGAAATGGACAATGTCTGTGTCCACGATGATAAAACCTTGTATGTGGAATAAAACCTTGCCCTAGTGGTACGATTGTTTTTCTATCCCTTTAACTTCGGGAGGGTATGTGTTTTAGGACATGAATATGGTGTTTAAAAGAAGATCTCATCCTTTCTCCGCTATAGATTATTATTCAGTATTAATGACAAAAACAGCTTACAAATGTCAGTACTCTCCCCAGTAGTTTCTGTATTTTATACATTAATACAATCTCCCACATGTCTCATTTCTGTTATACTCACAGTAACTCCTCTATCCGGCATGTTGGACAGGACAGAGCTGTGGCCAATTGGCCTAAGTAAGGACCTTCCAGACTGTTAACCGACAGGTCAAGTTTCCTCAGAGACTGGTTATTCCCTATTGCAGGAGCCAGGTAAGAACAGGAACGGTCTGTCAGGCCATTGTTACTCAAACTGTAAGAGAAAATCAGAACACAAAGTTTTGCGTCACTGCTTATTAGTGTTAGAATATAAAGGAAAAGTAAACTGCTAAACTCAACTAAAATAACTGAGTCGAGTTGTTTTAGAAAATTAATATTTAACTAAAAATGTTAACACATCATATACCATGACAGTATATTCTGCCCCTTACATAACCTGGTGAACTATAAAGATATTAGATGTCACAGAGACATCTACCATATAACAACGTGAGTAACACTCAACATGTCACAGCTTCATTCATGCAATGTGCATCAGTACATCAACCAAACACATCACATCGGGTTAAATGTGTTACCAAGAGTTTAATTCCCTATGGAAGTTTATTTGCCACTAGATGGCGCTTTAACAGGATCAAACTATCAGATGACTGAATGCAGTGTAGTGTTTTACAGCCGTTGTTGTGAAGAGGCAGAGGGCCAATCCGAATGCTCCCAAGAGATCATGTGATCGCAATAATAACAATAAAAAACAAAACTATAAAATAAAGATGTAATAAAACGAGTCTTGGTTTTAACAGACAAAGAGGTAAGAGGACTTTGCTCACAAGCTTACAATCTGTATGTCAATAGTAGTTTGATATATAAGGTTTAGTGCCGCATATTGCATACCGGCCCAGATTGCAAAGTTATTAAGTTCTTAGTGTGGCTATATAATCCAGTCACACATCAATGTTGGTCTGAGGGTTGTTTTAAGAAAGAGAACACATTCAAGTCTTATGTGAAACTGTAGAGGGGTGACATTAAAGTAGAGTAGCCTAGGGAGGTTACTAGAGTAGTTTGCAAATTTGATTTGCCCAAGGAGTTGAGTATTCAGTGAAAGTTTAGAAGATTTGGAGGCTAAAGAAAAGTCTTGCTGTGCGAGGGGGGCATTCCACATAAAGGGTGTCATCTGCTTCTATCAACTCCCTGATCAAATATCTAATCATATATTCAAACAGTCACGCAATATATCACTTCTATTTTGCCAGGAAAACCGCTCCTGACAATCTTTACCTGTCACAAACCACCCTCTGTGCCCTTGTGACTTGGAAGTTTAACGTAAGGGAACACATGGGATTCCAGTGTCAACCTCACTCTCACCTCTCCCTTAGGCTACAGTTTTAACTGGACCCTTTCCCAATACAGGCGCACCCTTCCACACCTCTACCCACCATCTACGTATAAGGCCCGTAGAACGCCTATAACTTAATTACCCGATTGAGAACACTCTGCGCTCTGATAGCTAAAAGAGTTACCACTTCCAACACTGATATTTAAAGGGTTAACACAGCCTCTTCTAAACAGGCAGTGAATTCATTTAGAGCAATAAGGACATCAATTATTAAATTTTTAGATTTAATATACAAAAAAAGTACAATGCTTACAGGCTATTAAAACAATTACTAAAAGATGACAAAATATACAGCAAAATAGATTTAAAAATAAAAATGACAAAAGTTCCAGAATATAAACTTACATACGAGTTGTATAATCTGCGCCAAGGGAAACTGGCTGGGAAGATGGAAAAGCTTATCAATGTTGATTGATTTCCCAAAAGTCTGACAATTTGTCCCTTCACACACAGATTTTTTTAAGCAAACTGAAATGGGACGGCATTCAGAGGGGCAGTGTGGATGCTAAAAAAATCCTGAGAGTGGGAAAAGTTGATGAGTGCGGGTGAGAGACGCGTATACTCTGCAGAGTAGAGGGGTCGAGTTGGGAGATATTTTGAAAGAAGTGAAGACATCTATGTTGGTGTAGTGTTGTTTATGGCCTTGTATGTCATTTGAAGTATTTTATATTGGATTTGGTAAAATATAGACAACCATTGTAGGGACTGACAGAGCGGGGCAGTAGTAAAAAAAACATTTTACAGAGTACATTAGTCTATGCATTCAAGTTAGATTGTAGGGGTGAAAGTCTAGTTAGGTGGAGGCCAGAAAGGAGGAGATTGCAATAGTCAATGCAGTAGATCAGAACTCCTGTCCGGCTGCTCAAGAAGGTCCTTAAATAGTCAGTGACCAACAAGGAGGAAGAGAGAAACACTTCTAATGGGTCCTCACCGTGACTTTATATATTTATAACGGTTCAATAGCAAACCATTCCGGTTCCATCTGATGACATCAGAGCTGTAATTTGTCATGTGATTTGAGGAATGATGTCATCAAAAAATTCTTGGAGGTGGGAACAGATAAGGTTGCAGACGACCTCAACAGTCCAATTCCCTGAAGAGACTAGAACTATATGGAGACAACAGAATCAAGAGTAAAGAAAATAAAACGTACCACAGGTGTTGGATCCTACACTCGTGATGGTTTAATGCAGACGCTATAAAGTCAATATATGAATCATTCAGACCAGTGTCGGAGAGGCTGGAAGACAAATGACCAAGAGATTACATAATGCAGGTGGGAATACAGAGACTCACATCACATAAAGGGTGTTGGGCCCTGATGAGCCACCAGAAAAGCTTCACTGGACCTTTAAGTAGACCTCAGAAGTGTGGGTGGAAAAAATCAACAGCTTTATTCCATGAAAAATTCCGTCAGCTGGTGTTTTTTTACCGGTTTCAGAAACACTAACTCAGGAGCTGCTCCAAAATCTTGTTCTCCCTTAGTCTCCCCTTGATAATGATATCTTTCCCTCAAACTCTCATGTGATCATCTAACCAAGGTTCTCTGATGAACTTTCCACAAATAGAGCAGTTTACTCTTCGCTTCTGTCAAATGTGCCCCAACTAGCTCCTCTCTCTCTCTCTCTCTCTCAAAGTCACTGATCCATGGTAGACAACAAATTGAACAATTTTTAACATAACACTTAGCATGAGAGGATGTTCATTACTTACTTAACTAATTAAGGAACCATAACACATTGCATCACTTGCTAACTTCAGTTTTGTGATTATTTTTGTACCAATATGGTTATAATTTCAATACATATGTGCTGAAAATACTGTAATAGAATAATTTGAAACAATTGATTTTAAACGGAAACACCTCTGTTCATAACAATAGTGACACTAATTCCTTCACCCATATAAGTTATAAGATCTTACTTGATATGCTTGATAGTGTGTAGAACTGGGGCCAGTCTCTCCCAGCCCTCACTCTGAATATTACAATGATGTACATTAAGCGTTTCCGTCTCTCTGCAGGATTTCAGGACGAAAGCCAACGCTGTGTAGTCCACGGGTGTTAGATGACTGACGCTGCTCAATGTAAATTCTCTATTTGACCCCAAACATTCTTCTACTAGAGCCCTATTCTGCGACTCAAATAGGTAGACCAATATGTTCCGAAATGTCCCCATATCAACATTTCCTTCATTTGGAATATTAACAAGAGATTTCTGTAACCAGCTAGTTACATCTTTCAAAGCTTTAATGGGAAACTCTCCTAAACATTTCAAAATGGATCTGGTAGAACTATCTAAAAATCCACACAGAAATCTGAGAAATATTTCAGCTCGCCCATCTGTATATAACTCAGCTTTATTAATGGAACTCTGCAACTTCTCAGGAGAATAGTCCAGATAATGGACTAAAGCAGCCAAAAACTCCTGGATGGTGAGATGCAGGAATGAGAAGGTCACATTAGGAGGTTGATCAGCTTCTATCATAAAACTTGATGTGAGATGTGAGGAAGTGTCCACATTGAATGATCCCAGATCTCGTTCATCAAATGCAAGAATGTGATTCATTACTCCATGTTCTGCCATCCACCCAATAGATGTCATCAGTTGTCGTGCACCATGGTCATCCTGGTTGTGATTGGACAGAATGTTGGCAACAAAAGTCACAAAGAGTTGTGTCACTGTTTTGGGCAATGATGACATCAGCTGATCAGTGGTTGTTGGTTGGGCTTTGAAGCACATTGATAATACTGTACAGATGATCCAGCAGTACGATGGGATGTAACAGAAAGTGTAAAGTGTGTCATTCTCCCTCACATAATGAAACGCCTTCTCTGATAATTCTTTATTTTGGAAAAACATGTCAAAGTACATTTGTCTTTCTTTAGGGAAGAATCCCATGATCTCAGTTATTCGCTGGAAAGCACCAGAATCGGTTAATGTCAGTTTGGTGGGGCGACTGGTTATTAGTACAGAACACCCTTTTAGCAGAGATTTTCGTACTAAACTAACCACAATCACGCTACTGCATTCTGCCCACTGAGGATTAGAGCACAAATGATATGATCTGAAATCTATTGAATGATTACTTTCATCTAAGCCATCAAATATAAAGAGCAGTTTATCTGGATCCTGTAAGATGTTTTCAAGCTGACCCTGAAGATATGGATATTGTTGAAGGATCATAGTCTCCAAGCTGATCTTATCAGGTCTGTTGAGTTCCCGGAATTTGAAGAAGAAGACAAAAGAAAATCTCTGGTAGAGTTTTCCAGTCACCCAGTCATAGACAAACTTCTGCATCAGTGTGGTCTTCCCTATTCCCGGTACCCCGCTCACCATCACTACACTTGGCTCACATTGTTTTTGGCGAGACCAGCGGAACAGCTTGTTAAGAGCTATATGTTCCACCATAAGAATTTCTTTTCTCATTATATCCTCATGGTTTCTCCCAGTCTCTATGAGCTCGTGCTGAGCACGTTGTCTGAAATGATCGTCGGAGACAGCAATCATGTTCACATAACGCTCAGTAATGTAGAAACTTTGCTTTTCCTGTTTAGATCTCGGGGGTCTGTGCTCCACTAGATACTGAGCTTTCTCCAGAAGATGTTCCTTGTGCTTTTCCTGAATATCTAATAAATATAAAAATAACATGATGAGGAAGCTCATGATTCATGTTTCTTTTAAGAAAAATATTTCCCATAATTATATTAATTGCTATCCATCACTAGATGTAGTTTTGATAATTTTACTAAAAAAGAAAACAATAGTATTGTACAAATCACAATAGAGATTGGTGCTAACAGTCTCTAAGGTGATACTCCACCAATAACAGTCTCCCAGTTCATGCAGGTACTCAATAGTTCTTCAGGAATTATAGTAAAATCCTTTAATGTTTCTGCTTGTTCCAAAACAACATCTATTAGCCTAGCACTGTCCAGAGTTGCAGTCATTGCAATTAGACAACATTAACAGTTTGCAGATATCTGCTCATTGCAGAGCCCCATAATGTTTCTCTCTGCTGCAGATAATTATTTCTGCTCTGTCCTCCCTCTTTCTCCCACTCTGTCCTCTCCCTCACATTCTGTGTCATCTCCCACTCTCTCTAAATCTCTGTCCTCTTGCTCTCCACCTCCCTCTCACAATCTCTGTCATCTCTCTCTCTCTCTGTCCTCTCCCTCTCTGTCCTCTTCCTCACACTCTGTGTCATCTCCCTCTCTCTGTCCTCTTCCCTCCCTCTCTGCCCTCTCCCTCTCTGCCCTCTCCCTCACACTCTGTGTCATCTCCCTCTCTCTGTCCTCTTCCCTTCCTCTCTGCCCTCTCCCTCACACTCTGTGTCATCTCCCTCTCTCTGTCCTCTTCCCTCCCTCTCTGCCCTCTCCCTCTCTGCCCTCTCCCTCACACTCTGTGTCATCTCCCTCTCTCTGTCCTCTTCCCTCCCTCTCTGCCCTCTCCCTCACACTCTGTGTCATCTCCCTCTCTCTGTCCTCTTCCCTCCCTCTCTGCCCTCTCCCTCACACTCTGTGTCATCTCCCTCTCTCTGTCCTCTTCCCTCCCTCTCTGCCCTCTCCCTCACACTCTGTGTCATCTCCCTCTCTGTCCTCTTCCCTCCCTCTCTGCCCTCTCCCTCTCTGCCCTCTCCCTCTCTGCCCTCTCCCTCACACTCTGTGTCATCTCCCTCTCTCTGTCCTCTTCCCTTCCTCTCTGCCCTCTCCCTCACACTCTGTGTCATCTCCCTCTCTCTGTCCTCTTCCCTCCCTCTCTGCCCTCTCCCTCACATTCTGTGTCATCTCTCACTCTCTCTAAATCTCTGTCCTCTTGCTCTCCACCTCCCTCTCACAATCTCTGTCATCTCTCTCTCTCTCTCTCTCTCTCTGTCCTCTCCCTCTCTGTCCTCTCCCTCACACTCTGTGTCATCTCCCTCTCTCTGTCCTCTTCCCTCCCTCTCTGCCCTCTCCCTCTCTGCCCTCTCCCTCACACTCTGTGTCATCTCCCTCTCTCTGTCCTCTTCCCTCCCTCTCTGCCCTCTCCCTCTCTGCCCTCTCCCTCACACTCTGTGTCATCTCCCTCTCTCTACCTCTCTGTCCTCTTGCTCTCCACCTCTCTCACACACTCTCTGTCATCTTCTCTCCCTCTCTGACCCCTTCCTCTCCCTCACTATCTGTCCTCTCCCGCCCTCTCTCCTCCCTCTCTGTTCTCCTCCTCCCACTCCTCCCTCTCTCTTCCTTTCCTCTGCCCTGGTGAAGAGAGCGAGGGAGGTAGAAGGAAGGGAGAGGAGAGGGAGGGAGAAGGGAGGGAGGTGAGAGAGAGCCAGGGAGGGAAGAGAGCGAAAGCAAGGGATGAGAGAGAAAGAGAGAGAGAGAAAAAGGGTGGGCAGAGCAGAAAGAATTATCTGCAGCAGAGAGAAACATCTGAGGAAACAGCATGACTTATAGATATTATTACTAAGTTTGCATCATGTGCCCTATTTCCAAATTCCTCAACAACTTTGCAGCTTGGCTTTCTTACTTCCCTTCTACTGACCTACCCACTCGTATTCATGAGGATGTCAACAAACCCACTGACACTGCTGCCTCTAAACTTCCTTCTGCGGTCTATCCAGCTTCTCAAACTCCGTCTTTCCAATCTCTGACCACAACCCCCTTTCCTTCTATCTCCCCTTGCCACCTACAGCCTCATCGGCATTAAAATTTGTGTGTGCGCAGCAACAGGTAAATGGCTTTGACCCAATCCTCTTCTCAGCCTCACTTGAACCACTTCTTTCTATTTCTACTCAATCCTGCCCTAATGCTGCAGCCTCATTCTACAACAGTGCACTCACCACAGCTGTAGACAAGCCAACACCAGCCACCACACACACACACACACACACACACACACGCACACACACACCATGTCGGACGATCCAAATCCCAACCCTGGCGCTCCTGCAACCTGCAAAACTGCTCGCACACCGAGCGCAAATGGAGAATATCTCGCTCCAATGCAGACTTCCCACATTACAAATTTATTCTGTTGTCTTACTATATAGTCCTCTCTCTCACCTACCTTAGATCCCAAATATTCACCCAGTCGGCCAACCCCATCGCCACTTTGCCACTGTCAACTCGCTTTTCTGTCCAATCTCACCATCCTTCCCTTCTTCCCTCCCTGCTCATAAGTTTGCCACCTGCTTCAAAGGCAACATCGATACCATTGGTCAAGAAATCTCCACTCACCATATCAACCACTCCATACCTAACGCTTCCTCCACTCGCTTACTCAGTCTCAGTTCTTTCTCTCCTATTACTGAAGACAAGTTTTTTCACTGGCTTTTCTTTTCCCCCAAATTAACCTGTCCCCTTGATACCCCTCCTTCCCAACTCCATCCACCACCCACCTCCCAATACTTTTCTGAACATAGCTCACCCCTTCAACCTGTCCCTCTCTACAGCAACTTCCTTTTTCGAAAATGGTCACTTCTCCCTATTCATCCTTGATCTCTCTTCAGCTTTCAGTAGTGTTGTTCACCCTCTTCTCCCCAACATCCTTAACTCCCTTATCCTTTTCAGCACTGCTTTTTCCCTAGATCTAGTACCTTATGTACCAGACTATAATGTGGAACAGTTCTGAATGCTAAATTTAACAAATACAAATCCATCTTTACAGTTGCTCGATTGCAAACACATGTTCTAGCACGCACACAGCTCCGTCATCCCTATCACTTGGCACTTACATCAGACCTTAAGCTTGTGCAAGTGGTACATCATGTACCTTAGAGATGCCCAAGCTTGAGTCAGACGGATGTGCATGCGCTCAATCTTCACACACCATTACGTTAAATTGCCTACGTGCATAAGCCCCTCCTCTCCCCCGTTTCGCCCTTGAAACTGTAGATTAGATGAATGTACTTATACTCTGTCGTATAGTCCATTCCTGGTCATGCGCAGAGCGATTTTATGCAAAATACGGCCTATATCAGAATTTACGTTCCTTAATGATTAAGGCCCCAAGAAGTTTAACTCACCATCACACACTCAAATTGAAAGACACATGTTTAAACATTTTACTTATCTCTAATGTTAGTACATGGGAGCTTACTTTCTGTACATGAACTATGAACTAGGAAAACCAATCCATCACAATCAAAGCACTATGTAGGTCAATAAAAATTAAATAATGACAAAATTCAAATATATCAGATATATCTCAACACATGTAATTATTTACCTTTTAGCTCAGGAGTCAGGTTGTGTCCATATTTGTCCAATAGTATCTTCTCCACCAATGTGTCACCTAAATGCAAATTATAGAGCATATTAAAATGGCCAATGCGACAATTCATTAAGAGCTCTCCTTAATTTAAGGTCTATCAAATACATTTGTGGATTGATCCTAATTCAAAAGAGATTCAGCAAATAGAAACCAAGGGAAGGAGAATGTGACCAATCACAGCTAAGCACATGAAAATGAAGCAATCATAAAAGCAATAGCCATTACAACATGTCACCAGTTTCACGTTCATTATTCCTCGTTGTACGAAAAGTAAGCTCTTAGGGTTAGCTTTAGAAAAGCTTCTAAAAAAGAAAAGTGTAGGTGTTGCCCATAGCAACCAGATTCTAGTTATCATTTATCTAGTAGTACATTCTGGAAAATGATAGCTAGAATCTGATTGGATGTTATGGACCACACCTCTAATTTTCCATTTTAGAGGCTTAGTAAATCTACCCTTAGTGTCTCTCTAGGAAATCTTGCCAAATCTGCCGATTTAAAAGCTTCACCCTCAAAAATTGTTGTCTACACTGCTCAGTGTGTACCCTACACCAGTTTTTTACTTTACAGAGTTGTTACACAGTTTATAGTGTAATAGCTGTCCTTTATAGATAAACACTAGTTCAGTGAATAGATTTGTAGGTGTAATATCCTGTACATTAAGGAACAGATTCTTCCTTTCTTGTGTCTTATAGAAGCCCCACATTTGCAAACATCTTATTTGACTCAAATAAATACTGCAATTGGGGTTGTTCCAGTTATTGGAATGTAATTTGTAGTAAATTTGCCTAAATATTGCCTGTTTTATAACCATTCTTTGTCACTCTTAATAAAGACCATAGTAGGTGTGATTCAAATAATTTTAATATAATTTATTCGAATTGAATCAGATAAATGCCTCTTTTCATTCAAATAAATACCACAGTAGGTGTTGTTCATATTATTGGGATATTCTTTAATCTAGTTATTCGAGAAAATTGTCATTCTTACAGAGGCTTATCTTTCATTTAAAGATAGATAAATAGATAGATTTATAGATATGTAGTAAAGTGACTATGGCCAATGACAAATTACTTTTACTATTCAATGTATAATGCTTGAGCGTCACAAAATAAAGCCAATATATAATACAATAACAAGTTAAATCCTCTAAAATGCATTACATTGTTTAAATAAAAATGAGTATCCTTCCCTCCCCAAACGTAAACCATGAGCAATGGGAACACCTAAAAAGCCGAAAACAAAACCCAGGCTGGTCTGTGCAGGACTAGTGTCATCAAGGTGAGGAGGGGGATTGTGTCTACGAGCCCTGTGCTTAAAAGCTGAAAGGTAAATAATTACATGTGTTGAGATATACCTGATATATTTGAATTCTGTTCATCATGACCCATGGGGTAATTAACAAGACTTGGACTCCTGGCGTGGCAATATTGCTATCTCTGTGGTGTCAGTTTAATGGATAGGGGTCCCTAAGTCCCTCTTATTGTGGAAACCAGCCCAGGTTCTCAAGGCCTTGAGCTGTTAGAGAATTTGGGGAAGGGACACACTGCCTGTTTTTTTAAGTTGATTATATTTTAAATTACACCGTGCACTGTGTTCGGGAAATGTGCTGTCTCGTGCCCCTTTGCACACCATTGTCTGTGTAGACTTTATCAAAAGCTGCTCAGATATTTAAAGCAGAGAAACGCATAAGGTGATTTGATCGGTGCTGCTTTTTACTAGCATGCTCTTGTGCTACACTGTTTAAATTAGCCACAAAGTATTTAGATGTGTAAGTAACAACTCAATGAGACTGCTGCTTGCATCATTAGCCTACTAAGGGACCGATTATGGGGAAGTACTAAACATCTAAGATCTTGCCGTCTACATTACTAAGCAAACTAGGAGATGGACCAAGGCTAAGAATTCACATTGGGAGATCCCCAGCAGATGCCTTACGCATTTTACTTTGAGTCAGATCGTGGCTACGTATTGACATCACAAGACATTGCCGCTTGTACTACGGACCGCGTCTAAGTTTAAACTGGAAGATCGCCAGCAGACATCCCACATATGTAAGTTTGGATTTCAATCAATAAAAGTCGGACTTTGAGATTTGTGACAATACCAAGTAGACTATTCTACATTTTTGGGAGGGGGGGATATGTCATTAGAGATGGCTGGTCATTCTATGCAATTTCTACATGCATGTTCTGGGGTTTATTTGAGCAGATTTATGGGGTAATATAGCAGATTTGCCTGGAACAGTATGCTCCGGGTTCCACTGATTCTTTTCCCCGAAGGCTCTATAGCTGGAATCTAATTCGTTAGGTTGTTTGTGACTGTACATTCCAGAATACTAATGGCTGGTTCCCTTCCTTGGACGTTTATTGTCTGGAATTTTAATGTTCAACTTGCTCGATCAGTCTCAATACATTTGAATAATAACGGCTGTAATCATTCTTTATAGAAGAGCGTGTAGTTGTATGTTAAGCACTGTGATCTGATATGGTCTATATGTTTTTAATGTCGTAATAATAAACCTTAATATGACTTGCCAGCACTCTACTTTTTTTTGTTCTGTTAATCGTGTAAACATACAGTCCCAGCCAACCCTCCCATGTATGTCACGGTCATTGTAATTGTATACACATAGGAGAGGTGTGTGAATACAATATTTAGCACTCTGACTTAACCTGTAATACAGGTTGCAACTGTCGAAGTCAGCATATCGGATAAAGTCATTTCAATTAAAATCGAGCAAACCTGGTTGTCTTTGTCTGAAAAGATGCGTACGGTACGCTACGGCGTGAAAGGGCGTACACAGCTGCAACACGTGGCAACAACAGTATTTAGTCTTTTACATACATTCGCACAAACACGCATACTTGTAAAATAGTACACATTAATGGTAGTTGCAACACGTAGTCATTTATGTCGAAAAATAGTAGTATTTATGTGTAATATCATAAGTTATATGCATATCAGTAAAACATATGGCACAGGTTGAAGGAATCATATCATGTGTGGTATCATAATACTCCTCTTAACTTTTGCAACTGTCCGGGCCACTCTGCGAAGGAATCGCAGAGTGCATACGCAAGTTATGAATGATAGGGAATTATGAACTATTTAAGACTAAGGAATCTTGGCGGGAAGAGCAGAGCATACCCCCTGCAGAGATGACCCCCTCCTTTGGATTCTTTAGGTTGAACTAGCCAATGATTGACAACCCCTTGGACCTTCCTGAAACCTGGACCAATAGAAGTAAGCTATACCATTCTGCATTGTATTACTGTATTTCTGTGTGCATATAAACAGCAGCTCCTCATCTAGTGTGCAGACATCTTGTCCCCAGACTTCAGGATTGAATGACTGTACACTGGATCCAGAGCGCCTGCGATAAGTAACGGCTGTACTTATTATAATTTTCGCTTGAATATCTACTGCTACTTTTTGAGAATAAATCTTTGTGCGTTGGAAACACAAATCGAGATTCGACAATAGTTATTGGTTAGCGACAATACGCACTTAACACAACTATCTTGCCAGTGAACTACTAGTAGAGAGAATGGTAAATTGAACTCTTAATAGTTCCGAGTCTGCAACACCTCCTCCCTTGTACGTAATTTCTCAACCTCTTGAAACACTTTGTAAACAAACACATGTATGAACAACCGGTCCATGCCTCTCTCCTGAGTGGAATTTGAATCATTTAAATACCCATGTCTCTGTCCCGTCTTTTCACTTTACAGTAACAGGAACTGTTATTCGTTGCACATATCAAGATGGCATAGAAAAATCAGCCATTGAGTGAGATAATAGCAAAAATGAGGTAAGAAAACAATAACACCACAAAGATCTAAACCTGACTGCTACTATTAATGTTGATATACAGTACACAGTACATGCAGATGGGAGGCCTCTGGTTTGAATAAATACATCCACCAAATGCACATGGTAAATACAGTCCTGTACAGTACATAATGTTCTTCTGTGAACCACTCAGTCCAATTTCAGGATGGACCATTTCAGTTGACCTTCTTTGCACAACAGAGAACATACAGTACAGTAGTTGTAATTACTGTACATTAACATTACATACTTTGTGCTGTTAGAAAGTTAAGCAAATTGTGGATGTGTTAAGCCATAAATACGATGAACAGTCTGCTGCTCAACTCCACCCTCTTCACTCTAAGACATATACTGTATTAGCGTTAAATCCTGCATTGATCCTTAACACTCAGCCACCAGTCCAACCAGAGGTGCTCCAGCAGCTGGGAATGGCAATGATACAACTGGGAAACCACTTTGGTACACAGTTGACACTCACAGTCGGCTGGCGGCTTGTATGGTCATTCACCGCCAGTAGTAGTTGTAATCAGTGGTAACTAGTTTCGGGGCGGCCAATCCCATCACAGAGGCCATTTGAAATTTTGCACTGAGCAACACAAAGTTATTTTGGTGACACCAAATTTGTGTCTACCGTATATTTACGGAATTGTGTAAAACGGACCATTGTTACCTCCGTGAAGGATTTCATCCAGCATTGACAGTAAATTAGGATGTGGATGATCGGCCACTAGAGCATAGAGACATTTCCAGAAACCTATCACAGCTTCTCTTCCTGCTTCCAAAATATCTTGTACCAACGTCTCAGCAAATACAAAGTCACCAAGATCTTCTTTCAACGACAAATAGCGCTAGAAGGAAAACAAGATCACAGATATCATTTTATAGACACTTTGCAAAGAAAATTATCCTCTCACTTAATAAGTACTAGAGACAACCAACAAATTATAAGAAAACTTTATAAATTATTGCTCTATAATCCATTTATTTCCAGAGGGATAGAGCCCATGTATGACCACACTGAGTTTTCTTTGGTAACCTATCAGATATCCTGTAATTAATTAAGTAATTTTTTTGTGGGGGTGGGGGGCATTTTTCTGTTGTAGTATACTCAAATAAATATCTTACTTTTCTCAGTATTATATAGGTTAAAATCAGCTAGTTAGAGGTTTCCTAACCATAAATGTAATTCCTGCAAGCAAAGCAAAAATACTCTACATATATAAGAGATGGTCAATGATTATATATTGCTGCAAATAGATTATATGATTATATATTGCCGCAAATGGGTATAGTGAGGTTAAGATAAGAGACCATGGTGGTGGGGGGGGGGGGGGGGGAATCGGGAGAGGTCCACAAAGCAAGTAAAGCTGGAGAACAAATAAAACACATCTGAAAATGAGTTCAGCATGCTATAGGGCAATGCAAGAGGATCATGGGCCTGATTTATCTTCAAACGCAATGTGAACGCATCTTGCTTTTTAAAAAATGCCTGTAACTTGTACGCATGTCTGCCCGTATTCATGCATTGCATATGTACAATATAAAATCTCACCATTTACGTTTACAACTCTTAATACTATAATCATTAATAATAATATATGTTATTATGCATACTGTACATAAAATGCTTCTTTAGAGTTTCTCTTACTTGCAAACATATGTTGTGGCATGCAAACATGTAGTCATCACTATCAGTCTTCACTTACACCTGCCCTGTAGCTGTTGCCAAGATACGGCTAGAAAACACATACTTTAGAGTTGCTCAGAGCTTGAATAAGCCACATCTGTGTAGGTACTCCATTACTGTACATTGTCTACGTTCATCCACCCCATCCCACCCAAGCTCTGCCCTTCAAATCGTAGGCAGTTGGGTCAGTCGCGTTTGGACATGAAATGCATCCAATTGCGTTAACTGGCGTAAGTCCTGTTCAGTTGCGTGCTGTTTCACGCCAGATACGCCATGCAAATGGACTTAAGTTCTAAGATGAATCAGGCTCATATGTATCAAAGGTAAATAGCTCAAAAGGGGGGCGTTTATCCCATGGAATAAGCACCAGGTCTTCCTTACTCTGCCGATAAAAAGTCCATGAATTGTTTAGAATACAAGTTATAAATTTAATTTTAAATATGTGCCAAACACATCACACATCACCATATGGTGTAAGAGCAATCCTAGTAAGAAATTTCTAGTACTTGAAAACCCTGTTACTTTAAAGGAATACAAGACTAGTTGACCAAATTAAATTGTAGTTTTTAGGCTATTGCTCTACTTACACTACATCTGATATAAAAAGGTTCTTTTTAGAAATGTGAAAATTATTTGAATATAACGTTCATTGGTAAATATGGTAAGAGTTCCCATACCTCTAGCTTGAGTTTAGTCACTAATTTCAGTTCACTGAGGAAAGAGCGAGTGTTCAAGGACTCCACAATGTAGATAAGATCGTCTCTGTAATATTCATATAACATCCTCAGTGCTGAATCTTCATAATGATATAGACGCTCATGGAACTTCTCTGCGTCACCTATATAGAGAAGGAGAAGAAAATACATCATCATTACTAAGAAATAACAGTCATACAGCTATATCATATGCACAGCAGGGATATATAATAAGAGTTTGGTAAATCTCTATACTAGGTATAGGAAAGCTGTGTGATACAGGTTGTCTCATTGGAAAAAAAACAGATTGATCAGACCACCCCAGCAGTGTATGGGGCCTTGATTATGCAAATTATGATGTCATGTTCCCCGTATTTCCCCTCCAAGGTCTAAAAGGTGGGCAGGTATGAGATTGATGCATGTATAAAGGTTTATGCCAGGCTTCAATACTATAACTCATAGACAGTGATCATGTGACATTTCCATCATGTTGGAATAATGTACAGTAAGTATATAGCTGGTTGTTTTGTGTGATATAGGTAATATGTGAACCAGTAAGGGCAGCAGTTTAAGTTGCAGCCTTGCAGACATAAAATTAAATTATTTATTCTGGCCAACTGCTAAAAAGAATGGTACTTCAACAGTTACACCTGAAATAATGTTTTATTATTTGATTGTCTCTCAGTCTGATTATCTGTACGTTGTATTAGTCACTTATGGTCACACTTCAATGTAGAAATCATAGCTAAGGAACCTGGAATATGGTGAAAATGTTTATTGCTGTATGGTACAAACCAGATGGTGTAGATATAAGGACAAGGATTGCAGGGAGATGCAGAAAGCAAATACCAGGAACACATGCAGGTGAACAGGTAGTATGAAGAAATCCCAGTGTCACATGCCGGTCCCATAGCTAGGTGCTGGCGCTGTGACTTTCCTCTAGGAACGATGTTTGAGCTTACTCCTGTTTCTGAGACACTATTTTTGCACAGGTGTTCCTTGTCTACTTTGTTCTGAACCTCCTCCCGATTCTCATTGGTTCTGGAGTATTATTTAAACTATCCATGGTCCTTGGCTCATTGCCTGTTCTTCGTGTTACTCAGTCTGCATTTGGATTTGGCTGCCAGTACTTGACCTCTTGTGTGTCCACCGCTGAAACGCCTCTCTGCTGTTCACCTGCAAGCTGAACCTCTATGGTGAATTACCTTCTGCATTTGTGGCTAATCCTACGGCTCAAGTTTCCATGTCTTTCCGACTGGTGTAACAGCGCTACTACTTCATTGATTAATCTACTACTGAAGGTACCTGTCATTTGTAGTTCCATGCTGGGCTCATTTGAAACTCCTCGCTGCTGTTCACCTGCACGCTGAACCTCTACACTGAATTATTTGCTGCACCTGTGCTTAATCTTATGGCTCAAATTTCCATGTCTACTCGGCTATTCAACATCGCTATGTTCCTGTGGTGTGTCTCCTGCTGAACTTACCTGTCATCTGTAGTTCCACGCACAGCTCAGATACTTTGCATTTCTCTGCTACTTCTAGGTAACGAACGGTTTGTTGTACTTACATTCATTCGGATCTATTGGGATTGTCATCTGTAGAACCATTAAGTTCAACGCTTATTGCTTTCTATAAAGAGTACTGTCGTGATACCAGTAACCCACCTGCTATATTGGATCATCGTTGTTTTCGGATCAGCCAGTTCTACATTATCATTCTGTCTGGACTATTGCTGTACCAGTGATTCATATCTATCTGCCGTGTGTTACGTTATTGGATCCAAGTATTCTCCATCTACCACCCTTGCGTTTGAACTATTGTTTTACTCGTCCCATGCCGTTGTCAAGGGTTACCAACTATGAAGTAGCATGATGATGCTTGGATTTCATTCAGGAAGGTGCAAGATGGAGTTTTGAATTGTCGTTTTCTAACTCAAGTCTATATATGCAGCTGAGAGGGATCCATGGGTCATGAAGTCTGGACAGCAGGATTTCAAGAAGCACATGAAGACCCGTTTCCTCCTGGACTATTATCACAGCAAGGACTGAAGGCTGCTGCACATTTTCATCAGACAGGATATTGCTTTACAAGTTCATTTTCATTGGTAACATCTGATTACTCAGATCCTTGGCTACACACACACCTTGGCTACACACGCTAAATGGAGTTGACTTTGTGGTTATCAGCCCGCCTGCCATCTGCTGACTCGGACCCGCCTGGGTCGCCTCGTGTCTCCCACTGCCTGGACTCGCCTGCTGTCTCCTGCCGTCTTCCCCATCCATCCTCTACACGTGGCTCCTCTCTGACCGCCGCCGCCGTCTCTGGTACCGCTTCCTGCTCACCCTTATCCGTCCGCTGTCTCCTGCCGCCTGAGCTGCCTGTGTCTCCTGGTCACCGCCGCGTAGTCTTCCTGACAAGTTCCCTTGGACACCCACAGCCTTGGCCTGCCTTCCACGCTGCCTGCTGCTCGCTGCCGTTCCTGATCTCTGGCCCTCCTGAGAACTACAGCGACCTGTGGTAATCGGCCCCGCACACCTCTGGACACCCGCTGCCTGAAGCTCCTGCTTCTAAGTCTCCTGGCAACCACAGACGTCGCAGACTTTCTTCCAGCGACTTTGTCTCATCTCAGACTTCACAGACTTTCGCCCAGTGACTTTGTCTCATCTCCCGGGTTTGTTCTCATTCTCCTGTTTTCACCCTAGTCCATATTGTACTGTATTTATTGTTCTCGGCTTCCTTTGTAGGCCTTATTTTTATTTTTATTCCACTTGTATTTCTTTATTTATTTCTTTATTTATTATATTTTTATATTTATTTTCTCCATTCTTTATTTTTATTTTTCGCTCTCTATTTTTATTGCATTACTGTACTTATTTTTATTTTTCGCTCTGTTTTTATTGCATTTACTGTATTTATTTATCTCTATTTGCATTTCTTATTTACTTATTTACTGTATTTAATTATTTCTATTTGCTTCTCTTATTTACTGTATTTAATTATAATTTAATTATTTCTATTTGCATTTCTTAATCTATTCCAACAGCATTTTATTTCTCCCTTGGTACTCCTCTGCTCTCCGTCTATTGGCCTTTCTTGTCTCTTTGTTCCCCGCTCACGCCTCTCTGTCTCATTTAACACGGCTTGCCTTGCCTAGCCTCTTTGCCACACCTCTCCCCACCGTCATTGTCATTGTTGGCTATTACTTTATTTAACTCACTTATCTCATTTCCTCTTGTCTACCTTCTGACTCCCCCTGTCCATTGTCATTGTTGGCTATTACTTTATTTAACTCACTTATCTAAATTCCTGTTGTCTACCTTCTGACTCCCCCTGTCCTCCTCTCCCGCCCCTCTGCTTCAGACGATTCTTCGGTCCCCTCTACTTCTTCCACTCCTCCCCCACCCCACCATGCCTCCCTGTTCACTTGCCATACCCATACTCTCACCTCGCCCAACTTCACGCTCCTGTCCCCGCACTCCCCCGCGCACCGCTAGCCTTGCCAACCTTATCCCCATCTCCCCTCTCCCTTCCCTCCCTTTCTCCTGTGCCCTCTGGAATGCTAGATCCGTCCGCAACAAACTCCCCTCTATCCATGACCTCTTCTTATCTAACTCTCTTAACCTTCTTGCCATTACCGAAACCTGGCTCACTGATTCCGACACTGCCTCCCCTGCCGCTCTCTCCTATGGCGGCCTCTCCTTCACCCACTCCGCCAGACCTGGAGACCGCCCAGGCGGTGGAGTGGGCATTCTCCTATCCTCCACCTGTACTTTCAGACTCATTCCTCCTGAACCCTCCCTCTCCTTCTCCTCTTTTGAAGTCATCTCTATCCGTCTCTTCTACCCCATCCATCTCCGCGTCTCTGTCATATACCGTCCCCCTGGGCCCTCCTCCCTTTTCCTTGACAACTTTGCTGCTTGGCTTCCACACCACCTCTCCTCTGACATCCCCTCCATTATCCTTGGCGACTTCAATATCCCTATTGACAACCCCACCGACCCTGCTTCCGTCAAACTCCTTGCCCTTTCTTCCTCCCTTGGCCTCTCCCAATGGACCTCCTCTTCTACCCACTGCCTTGGTCACTCCCTTGACCTTGTCTTCTCCCACCGTTGCAGTCTGTCTGACTTCACTATCTCCCCCTTTCCACTCTCGGACCACCATCTCCTCTCATTCTCTCTCTCCTCTACTCCTGCACCCCTCCCCCCACCCAAATCTACCCGGTCCAGGCGCGATCTCGACACCCTTGATCCTGCTATTCTATCCACTTCTCTCGAAACTCTCCTCTCTCCCCTTTCCACCCTTGTCCTGCCCTAATCAGGCGGCCTCCCTCTATAACCAAACCCTCTCCGCCGCCCTTGATGCGGTTGCCCCTGCCCAGCCCATCCACCTTCGCTGCTCCAATCCCCAACCCTGGCACTCCAAACTTACCCGTTTCCTCCAAAAATGCTCTCTTACTGCCGAACGCCACTGGAGGAAATCTCGCTCCCTGGCTGATTTCCTCCACTTCAAGTTTATCCTCTTCTCCTACAGCTCTGCCCTCTCGCTCGCTAAGCAATCCTTCTTTAAATCCCTCATCTCCTCCCAGTCCTCCAACCCCCGCTGCCTCTTCGCTACCTTTAACACTCTCCTGTCTCCCCCACCTCCCCCCCTCCCTTCCTCCTTATCTGCCAATGACTTCACCTCCTTTTTCTCCTCAAAAATCGCGGCCATCAGACTTGAAATCTCCTCCTCCACCCACTCTTCCGCCACCCCCCCTCTCGCCCTTCCGCCCCCCTCCACTCTTCCCCCCTCTCCCCCCAGCCACCAACTACTTCTCTCCTTCCGCCCCACCTCGGGTGAGGAAGTCCACTCTCTCATTTCTTCTTCCCCCCCCTTCTACCTGCCCCCAGGACCCCATCCCTTCTCACCTTCTTCGCTCCCTTCCGCCTCCACCTGCTCCCACCTCGCTCACCTCTTTAATCTGTCCCTCTCCACCGGCATCTTCCCCTCCGCCTTTAAACATGCTCTCGTCTCACCCATTCTCAAGAAACCCAATCTTGACCCCACCTCACTCTCTAATTACCGCCCCATTTCCCTTCTCCCATTTGCCTCCAAAATACTCGAGAGACTTGTCTGCAACCGTCTCTCCACCTACCTCTTTGAACACTCCCTCCTTGACCCTCTCCAATCAGGCTTCCGCCCCCTCCATTCCACTGAAACTGCCCTGGCTCAAGTTACGAACGATCTCCTCTCGGCTAAAGCCATGGGCCACTACTCCCTCCTGATTCTCCTCGACCTCTCAGCGGCCTTTGACACCGTTGACCACCCCCTCCTGCTTCACACCCTTCAGTCCATTGGCCTCTCCGGTACCGTCCTCTCCTGGTTCACCTCTTACCTTGCCGACCGTTCCTTCTCTGTTTCCACCTCTGATTCTCTCTCCCCTTCTTCCTCCCTTCCAGTCGGGGTCCCTCAGGGCTCTGTCCTTGGACCCTTACTATTCTCACTATACACCTCTTCTCTGGGTGCACTCATCAGCTCCTTCGGCCTCAAGTACCACCTTTATGCTGATGACACTCAACTCTACCTTTCCTCTCCTGATCTCTCTCCCTCCCTTCTTTCCAGGGTATCCGCATGCCTCTCTGCCATCTCCTCCTGGATGTCCTCTAGATTTCTTAAACTCAATCTTGCTAAAACTGAACTCATTGTCTTTCCTCCCTCTCGTACCTCCTTCCCCTCTGACCTCTCCATCACTGTTGACAACTCATCTATCTCCCCTGTTCCCCAACTCCGCTGCCTAGGTGTCATCCTCGACTCCTCTCTCTCCTTTGCCCCTCACATTAAATCTCTCGCCAAATCCTGCTGTTTCCAGCTTCGCAACATTGCCCGCATTCGGCCCTTCCTCTCCCAGGATGCCACCAAATCTCTCGTCCACTCTCTGATTATCTCCCGCTTGGACTACTGCAACCTTCTCCTTATCGGCCTCCCCCTCTCTCATCTCGCTCCCCTTAGATCTGTACTTAACGCCGCTGCTAGGCTTATTTTCCTCTCTCGCCGTTCCACCTCTGTCTCCCCACTCTACCAAGCCCTTCACTGGCTCCCCTTCCTCTACAGAATCCTTTTCAAGCTCCTCACTCTGACTTACAAGGTCCTTGCCAACTCCACTGCTCCCTACATCTCTAACCTAATCTCTATTCACACTCCCTCCCGCCCACTGCGATCGTCCAACGATCGTCGCCTCTCTTCCCCTCTGATTACCTCCTCTCACGCACGTATCCAAGACTTCTCCCGCGCCGCTCCCCTCCATTGGAACAAGCTCCCCCGCTCCATCAGAACTTCCCCTAATCTGTCCTCTTTCAAACGAACATTAAAAACCCACCTTTTCCTTAAAGCCTTCCAGTCTCATGCCTAAACTCCCACCGGTCGGCTACCTCTCTTTCTCATCCCTTCTTCCCTTCTCCCCCTTCCTCGACTCCATCTCCGTCTCATCCATGTGCCTGTCTGTCTTCCCCTCCCTTTAGATTGTACGCTCCTTTGAGCAGGGCTCTCCTACCTCCTGTTTCCATCACTTTTAACTGCGCTCTCCAGCTACTCAGTTCACCTCCTCTCCAACCCTCTGCCCTTTGTCTCCTCTCGCTTCTCTCCGCTCCCCTCAGTGACTCTTTACTTGTCATCCGTGCCCACCCTCTTGGGCCATAGTTACCTGCCTATACTCACTTTTCCCCTCCCTCCCTCTTTCATGCTGTGCCTGAGCCCCCAGAGTTATAGTGCTTACTGTTACTTGTACTGTGCTGCTTCACCTTGTACTGTGCCATTGTTTGTCCTTGTACGGCGCTACGGATACTTTGTGGCGCCCTATAAATAAAAATTAATAATAATAATAATAATAATAATGATGTATCTGCATTTTGTGTTCTGACCAATTTGCTGTGTGTTTAGTATCTGCCGATATATATATATATATATATATATATGCTTCATTCTATTGTACCATCAGCCAATACATTACTTTGCAGCAGTAATGTATTTGCAGCATTACTCCAGTGTTCTTATTATTCCTACCGATGCTTGTGAGCTGAGAACTGTTAATCCTGTGAATATCATCATCCTTATTACTCATTGTGTGTTGCCTCCACCACCCTCTGCTAATACTTGCCTAGGAGACCACGACCTGCGGAATAGGAGCAGCGGAGTCCATATTCCCTTGCGGGGATCCCTGGTGTATACCTCCTACCCGTTAGACTCTGCACTCCTGGGCAAGTTCTATCTAACAGAGGCAAGGGATCTTCAAAATCATTCAGAGTCGTGACACCCAGGGAATAGGTGAACCAAGAGCACAGCAGGGTACAGTACAGCACATACAACAACAACAACGACCAGCAAGGTATACTGGGAGTGGCAGGTATAAATAGAGAGACAATCAGGTGCTGGTGATTAATTAGTGCTAAAAGGTTTTTCTGTTTCTTCCTAGTAGTAGGAAGAAACAGGCACAATAGCAGCAACCCTAGTGGATAAGAAGTATTGTGGCAGAAACATTCAATAAACACAAACATAAAGTCCAATAAATCCCAGAGGCAGGAGCTGCAAGATGAAGCCGCATCCTGACGATGCTGCAGAGGAAGCAGGGCAGATCTTGACACTTATATTTACCCAGTATATACGAATACCGTCCTTGAGTTTCAAATTCTGTGTGGAACCATTCCATTATTCACCAGGGTAATCGATCTCAAGGAAAGAAATTAATATATTAATATAATTATAATAAAAATATATAATAGACATATATATATATATATATATATATATATATATATATATATATATATATATATATATATAAAATGTACAAAAAGGTCATTTATAAAACAGTAAATAAGGCAGGCCTGCAGCACAAGTTCACTTTTGGTATTGGGATGTCATGTCCTATTTATATGTTTTTAAATCTATTTTAGTCGGTCTGCTGGGGCACTGGGCCACCATGAAATGGGCACTGAATTGGTATATTATGCGAGATCACTGTTCAGGGTTCTGTTCTGGGTCTAGTGTGTGTAAATGTAAATAGTAATGGTAGGAACAGTAAAGTATACAGTATATAGTGTATATTCAAGTAGAAGTGGTACATTTTGCAATCTTTGTTTTAGGGTGCCAGACAAGCCCGTCATTCCATTGCAGACAACGTAAGTAAAGAAGGCAATCTGTAGTACAAGTACAATAGGGGATAAGGAAGACAGACATGCAAAGTCTATTTTGATCTAATAAAAACTAATTCTAATAAAATGTAAAAAAAGATAAAAATGACATATATTACATATCAAAATAAATGGAAAAAATGAAAGTAACATATGCAAGGGATGCACGACTTGCTTGGAAATAATCATCATAATCTATCTCTTATAACGATAAAAATATATATATATATATAAAAACAACATAAAATTTACTCGAACACATAAAAAAAGTTCTTGCTATTTAATCGTCGAGTAGCAAACAGTGTACATACTAAAGTGCGTTTGGTCTAGAATCTATAAACTAGCCTGGTCATTACAGTGTTAATGGTTATTTGTATCTACTAGTAACTGCACGCAATATGTGATTGTTAATGTATGTCATACCTCCAGACATAGGAGCATATTAAAGATGTTACTATACACTTGCTAACTCTCTAGTCTTCCTAGGACCTCTCATTGTTTAATTGCATCCACACCTTCCCTTGCCCTATTTATACCACACCAACTCCAGGCCTGCGTTACTTAAGAACATTAAGACAGAACATACTATATAAAACAATCACAGTGCAGATATAAATCTATAAAATAAAATATTTTACTTACACAACAATGTTACAACATATATTTTCAGTTACATATTCTTACACATAGTACATATAATGTATAACAGTTCAACGTAGATATTATCTTTCGTTACTGATCTCTTCCCAATGGTCTCCTATCTTTTTGTGTATACTTTTATTCCATGTCTCTATATTAAAGCTCCTACATTCCCATCTATCCAGATATCAGCCCCATATGAGTATATAACAGTCATTACCATTCATCTATTTACATATCATTATCTCAGCATTCCCAGATATCTATATCAATATAGCATTATAATTCCCATGTTCTCATTTTACAATTCCCAGTATAATCTACTGCATTATCCTTCAGATATGTGTATGTCCTCCATCACTGCTAGGTTATTATGTAACATATCTGTCGATAGGTGAACTCTTACGATTCCTGTATGTGTTCCTCATTCTGCTTCCATTATCTGCATGCTGTTGGGGGAGGGGATGGGAGGAACGAGAGAGACTTGATGTTGTCTGCTCCTGGAAAAATAAAACATAGACAAAGTATTTTGTTTGTATTCAGGTGTGTGTGTGTTGGCCGAGCCTTTGTTTAGGAAATAATGACTTTAAATACGTAAATTGTAAGGGGGTGTGTCTTAGCTGCAGGATCAAGTAGAGGTAAAGCAATGGAGGTGAACTTATTAATGCATTGACTGCATTCAGTGACTAGCCGTGTATGGACAGTTATTTTTTGGGACGTCTGTAGCTCCTTATGAATTGCTTTTTAAGAAATCCAGGTTGTTACTAAGAAATCCAGAATACTATCTTGCTCATTTGTACATTGATTATTTGTACATTGTCCTCATATCTGATGTTCAAGAAAAAATAATTTGTTTCTGCTTATATGAGTTGCATTTGTTGTGGCCATATTGGTAGCAGAATAAAAATGAAGACACGGTGCGGTAATTTTATTAGTGAAATCTTTACGGACAAGTAGGTTGTTTTTGCCTAAACTTATGCACGTCTCAATTGCTGAATAAATCTCATGTTAACCCTTCTATCCATCACCTCCCCTTCCTTGCCTGTCATCTCCATTTTCTCCCAGTTGGTCCTACTGTCACTCACCACCCCTCCCTCTAGAATGTAAGCTCTTGCGGGTAGGGACCTCTCTACCTATTGTCCCACATCCATCTACTGTCTGACACCCTTGTACTTCCCGTCATGTTTTTTGCTGCACTATGTGTGAACCCCCATAGTATTACTCACACCCATCTGTGCTACTTATGTGTATTCATCATCATCATTTATATAGCGCCACTAATTTAGCAGCGCTGTACAGAGAACTCACTCACATGAGTCCTTGCCCCATTGGGGCTTACAGTCTAAATTCCCTAATACACAAACACAGACAGACACACAGACTAGTGTCAATTTGTTAGCAGTCAATTAACCTACTAGTATGTTTTTTGAGTATGGGAGGAAACCGGAGCACCCGGTGGAAACTCACGCAAACACGGGGAGCACATACAAACTCCTCACAGATAGTCAGGAATTGAACTCATGACCCCAGTGGTGTAAGGCAGAAGTGCTAACCACTAAGCCACCGTGCTGCCCATTACCTCCTCTGTTTGTTACTTGCTTTTGTATCCGGAGCTACGGAATCTGTGGCGTCTTTATAAATAAATAATAATAATAATGTTTCTCGCAGGCATATGCCAGCCGGACTGGTCCCACAGTGGGCTACCTTAGACTTGGTCTCTGGGCCACCTGCAATTTGTTCTTTTAAAAGGTTCCTAAAAGGCTGCTGAGCCGAGTTTTGTCCCTCCAGGCTAAAATTTGCCATCCACCCCCTGGTTATGTGATATCTAAAGTAAGTATCATATAATTTGTGGATATGGAAGTCCCTTATTGAAATGTTGCGATGAAAACCATGGACAGAAAGAATGGTATTTTTATCAGTCTCCTTCCTGTAAATAGATGCAACCTACTGCCGCTCGATGTGAGTAACCTTAAAATCCTATAAATTAACAATATGCTTACTATAGGACAATGTAAATTGTATAGTATTGTTAAGACCATTGAGTATATCTAGAAAAGCATCACCACCTTCAGTCCAAATAAAAATAAATGTATGTATCTAACCTAAGATACTTTTAAAAAAACACATGACCATGACAAATATGCCATTATTCATAATTAAACATAAAGATTCACATACAAAGGGGCAATATTAGACCCCATCGCCGTTCCCTTAGTTGGACATAAAAAGAATGTTCAAACAAAAAATAATTTTTATGTAATACCACCTCCGCAAGAGTTAGGAAAAAAGGAAAAAAGTGGATGGACTTTTATAGTAATGGTTTGAAGTGTTACAATCTTTCATGGATCACATCACTTCACCATAGGGAACGTCAAGTGTGTCTATTCGGTGGGTCAAATAAGAAGTTCTGCACCATGGGAAGAATATAAAAGAGGTATAACTAGAAATATTTCAGTAGGAAAATCAGCAGATTCATCTTGTATACAACCATTATTAGCCCCAAGCTACATGATGTTATCTTGCTTATAACTATCAGTAGCTTCCAACATCAGCTGCTTATAACCTGTAATATCAAGTTTTCTTCTGCTTATGGCAGCTGGGTGTAAGTGTATCTCATGTATGCTTGACAGAAACCTGGTTTATACGTGACTGGTGAGGAGCAGGATGCATCATGAGATCTGGACTATTTTTACATGCAGCATATTAAAGTTTATTTTTTTATGCATATACATCCCAAACAGCATCAGTCCTTATGTGTGTCAAAAAACTATAAAAATATTTTTGGCATTTACTAGAAGACACTGTCTTGATTGACCAATCTTGCAATAAATACTAGAGTATGTATTTGGTGATGGTGGATCAAATAATAATTCTTCAATAGACAAATTAAATACTACTACTTCTATATCACCTGCAGGCACATGGACTGTGTGACCACACTGCACTCACTGTGTAACATTACCATCCAATCACACACTAACCTGCTACATAGACTGTGTGACTGCGTTCACTCTGTGACATCATCATCCAATCACACACTAACCTGCTACATAGACTGTGTGACTGCCCTCACTATGTGACATTACCATCCAATCACACACTAACCTGCTACATAGACTGTGTGACTGCGTTCACTCTGTGACATCATCATCCAATCACACACTAACCTGCTACATAGACTGTGCGACTGAGCTCACTCTGTGACATCATCATCCAATCACACACTAACCTGCTACATAGACTGTGTGACTGCCCTCACTATGTGACATCACCATCCAATCACACAATAACCTGCTACATAGACTGTGTGACTGCGCTCACTGTGTGACATCACCATCCAATCACACACTAACCTGCTACATAGACTGTGTGACTGCGCTCACTGTGTGACATCACCATCCAATCACACACTAACCTGCTACATAGACTGTGTGACTGCGCTCACTGTGTGACATCACCATCCAATCACACACTAACCTGCTGCATAGACTGTGTGACTGCGCTGTGACATCACCATCCAATCACACATTAACCTGCTACATAGACTGTGTGACTGCGCTGTGACATCACCATCCAATCACACACTAACCTGCTACATAGACTGTGTGACTGCGCTCACTGTGTGACATCACCATCCAATCACACACTAACCTGCTACATAGACTGTGTGACTGCGCTGTGACATCACCATCCAATCACACACTAACCTGCTACATAGACTGTGTGACTGCGCTCACTGTGTGACATCACCATCCAATCACACACTAACCTGCTACATAGACTGTGTGACTGCGCTGTGACATCACCATCCAGTCACACACTAACCTGCTACATAGACTGTGTGACTGCGCTGTGACATCACCATCCAGTCACACACTAACCTGCTGCATAGACTGTGTGACTGCGCTGTGACATCACCATCCAATCACACACTAACCTGCTACATAGACTGTGTGACTGCGCTCACTGTGTGACATCACCATCCAATCACACACTATCCTGCTACATAGACTGTGTGACTGCGCTCACTGTGTGACATCACCATCCAATCACACACTAACCTGCTACATAGACTGTGTGACTGTGCTCACTGTGTGACATCACCATTCAATCACACACTAACCTGCTACATAGACTGTGTGACTGCGCTCACTGTGTGACATCACCATCCAATCACACACTAACCTGCTACATAGACTGTGTGACTGCGCTGTGACATCACCATCCAATCACATACTAACCTGCTACATAGACTGTGTGACTGCGCTCACTGTGTGACATCACCATCCAATCACACACTAACCTGCTACATAGACTGTGTGACTGCGCTGTGACATCACCATCCAATCACACACTAACCTGCTACATAGACTGTGTGACTGCGCTGTGACATCACCATCCAATCACACACTAACCTGCTACATAGACTGTGTGACTGCGCTCACTGTGTGACATCACCATCCAATCACACACTAACCTGCTACATAGACTGTGTGACTGCGCTGTGACATCACCATTGAATCACACACTAACCTGCTACATAGACTGTGTGATTGCGCTCACTGTGTGACATCACCATCCAATCACACACTAACCTGCTACATAGACTGTGTGACTGCGCTCACTGTGTGACATCACCATCCAATCACACACTAACCTGCTACATAGACTGTGTGACTGCGCTGTGACATCACCATCCAATCACACACTAACCTGCTACATAGACTGTGTGACTGCGCTGTGACATCACCATCCAATCACACACTAACCTGCTACATAGACTGTGTGACTGCGCTGTGACATCACCATCCAATCACACACTAACCTGCTACATAGACTGTGTGACTGCGCTCACTGTGTGACATCACCATCCTATCACACACTAACCTGCTACATAGACTGTGTGACTGCGCTGTGACATCACCATCCAATCACACACTAACCTGCTACATAGACTGTGTGACTGCACTCACTGTGACATCACCATCCAATCACACACTAACCTGCTACATAGACTGTGTGACTGCGCTCACTGTGTGACATCACCATCCAATCACACACTAACCTGCTACATAGACTGTGTGACTGCGCTCACTGTGTGACATCACCATCCAATCACACACTAACCTGCTACATAGACTGTGTGACTGCGCTGTGACATCACCATCCAATCACACACTAACCTGCTACATAGACTGTGTGACTGCGCTCACTGTGTGACATCACCATCCAATCACACACTAACCTGCTACATAGACTGTGTGACTGCACTCACTGTGTGACATCACCATCCAATCACGCACTAACCTGCTACATAGACTGTGTGACTGCGCTCACTATGTGACATCACCATCCAATCACACACTAACCTGCTACATAGACTGTGTGACTGCACTCACTGTGTGACATCACCATCCAATCACGCACTAACCTGCTACATAGACTGTGTGACTGCGCTCACTGTGTGACATCACCATCCAATCACGCACTAACCTGCTACATAGATTGTGTGACTGCGCTCACTATGTGACATCACCATCCAATCACACACTAACCTGCTACATAGACTGTGTGACTGCACTCACTATGTGACATCACCATCCAATCACACACTAACCTGCTACATAGACTGTGTGACTGCGCTGTGACATCACCATCCAATCACACACTAACCTGCTACATAGACTGTGTGACTGCACTCACTGTGTGACATCACCATCCAATCACACACTAACCTGCTACATAGACTGTGTGACTGCACTCACTGTGTGACATCACCATCCAATCACACACTAACCTGCTACATAGACTGTGTGACTGCACTCACTGTGTGACATCACCATCCAATCAAACACTAACCTGCTACATAGACTGTGTGACTGCGCTCACTGTGTGACATCACCATCCAATCACACACTAACCTGCTACATAGACTGTGTGACTGCGCTGTGACATCACCATCCAATCACACACTAACCTGCTACATAGACTGTGTGACTGCGCTCACTGTGTGACATCACCATCCAATCACACACTAACCTGCTACATAGACTGTGTGACTGCGCTGTGACATCACCATCCAGTCACACACTAACCTGCTACATAGACTGTGTGACTGCGCTGTGACATCACCATCCAGTCACACACTAACCTGCTGCATAGACTGTGTGACTGCGCTGTGACATCACCATCCAATCACACACTAACCTGCTACATAGACTGTGTGACTGCGCTCACTGTGTGACATCACCATCCAATCACACACTATCCTGCTACATAGACTGTGTGACTGCGCTCACTGTGTGACATCACCATCCAATCACACACTAACCTGCTACATAGACTGTGTGACTGTGCTCACTGTGTGACATCACCATTCAATCACACACTAACCTGCTACATAGACTGTGTGACTGCGCTCACTGTGTGACATCACCATCCAATCACACACTAACCTGCTACATAGACTGTGTGACTGCGCTGTGACATCACCATCCAATCACATACTAACCTGCTACATAGACTGTGTGACTGCGCTCACTGTGTGACATCACCATCCAATCACACACTAACCTGCTACATAGACTGTGTGACTGCGCTGTGACATCACCATCCAATCACACACTAACCTGCTACATAGACTGTGTGACTGCGCTGTGACATCACCATCCAATCACACACTAACCTGCTACATAGACTGTGTGACTGCGCTCACTGTGTGACATCACCATCCAATCACACACTAACCTGCTACATAGACTGTGTGACTGCGCTGTGACATCACCATCCAATCACACACTAACCTGCTACATAGACTGTGTGATTGCGCTCACTGTGTGACATCACCATCCAATCACACACTAACCTGCTACATAGACTGTGTGACTGCGCTCACTGTGTGACATCACCATCCAATCACACACTAACCTGCTACATAGACTGTGTGACTGCGCTGTGACATCACCATCCAATCACACACTAACCTGCTACATAGACTGTGTGACTGCGCTGTGACATCACCATCCAATCACACACTAACCTGCTACATAGACTGTGTGACTGCGCTGTGACATCACCATCCAATCACACACTAACCTGCTACATAGACTGTGTGACTGCGCTCACTGTGTGACATCACCATCCTATCACACACTAACCTGCTACATAGACTGTGTGACTGCGCTGTGACATCACCATCCAATCACACACTAACCTGCTACATAGACTGTGTGACTGCACTCACTGTGACATCACCATCCAATCACACACTAACCTGCTACATAGACTGTGTGACTGCGCTCACTGTGAGACATCACCATCCAATCACACACTAACCTGCTACATAGACTGTGTGACTGCCCTCACTGTGTGACATCACCATCCAATCACACACTAACCTGCTACATAGACTGTGTGACTGCACTCACTGTGTGACATCACCATCCAATCACACACTAACCTGCTACATAGACTGTGTGACTGCGCTCACTGTGTGACATCACCATCCAATCACACACTAACCTGCTACATAGACTGTGTGACTGCGCTCACTGTGTGACATCACCATCCAATCACACACTAACCTGCTACATAGACTGTGTGACTGCGCTGTGACATCACCATCCAATCACACACTAACCTGCTACATAGACTGTGTGACTGCGCTCACTGTGTGACATCACCATCCAATCACACACTAACCTGCTACATAGACTGTGTGACTGCACTCACTGTGTGACATCACCATCCAATCACGCACTAACCTGCTACATAGACTGTGTGACTGCGCTCACTATGTGACATCACCATCCAATCACACACTAACCTGCTACATAGACTGTGTGACTGCACTCACTGTGTGACATCACCATCCAATCACGCACTAACCTGCTACATAGACTGTGTGACTGCACTCACTGTGTGACATCACCATCCAATCACGCACTAACCTGCTACATAGATTGTGTGACTGCGCTCACTATGTGACATCACCATCCAATCACACACTAACCTGCTACATAGACTGTGTGACTGCACTCACTATGTGACATCACCATCCAATCACACACTAACCTGCTACATAGACTGTGTGACTGCGCTGTGACATCACCATCCAATCACACACTAACCTGCTACATAGACTGTGTGACTGCACTCACTGTGTGACATCACCATCCAATCACACACTAACCTGCTACATAGACTGTGTGACTGCACTCACTGTGTGACATCACCATCCAATCACACACTAACCTGCTACATAGACTGTGTGACTGCACTCACTGTGTGACATCACCATCCAATCAAACACTAACCTGCTACATAGACTGTGTGACTGCGCTCACTGTGTGACATCACCATCCAATCACACACTAACCTGCTACATAGACTGTGTGACTGCGCTGTGACATCACCATCCAATCACACACTAACCTGCTACATAGACTGTGTGACTGCGCTCACTGTGTGACATCACCATCCAATCACACACTAACCTGCTACATAGACTGTGTGACTGCGCTCACTGTGTGACATCACCATCCAATCACACACTAACCTGCTACATAGACTGTGTGACTGAGCTGTGACATCACCATCCAATCACACACTAACCTGCTACATAGACTGTGTGACTGCGCTGTGACATTACCATCCAATCACACACTAACCTGCTACATAGACTGTGTGACTGCGCTCACTGTGTGACATCACCATCCAATCACACAATAACCTGCTACATAGACTGTGTGACTGCGCTCACTGTGTGACATCACCATCCAATCACACACTAACCTGCTACATAGACTGTGTGACTGCGCTCACTGTGTGACATCACCACCCAATCACACACTAACCTGCTACATAGACTGTGTGACTGCGCTGTGACATCACCATCCAATCACACACTAACCTGCTACATAGACTGTGTGACTGCGCTCACTGTGTGACATCATCATCCAATCACACACTAACCTGCTACATAGACCGTGTGACTGCGCTCACTGTGTGACATCGCCATCCAATCACACACTAACCTGCTACATAGACTGTGTGACTGCGCTCATTGTGTGACATCACCATCCAATCACACACTAACCTGCTACATAGACTGTGTGACTGTGGTCACTGTGTGACATCACCATCCAATCACACACTAACCTGCTACATAGACTGTGTGACTGCGCTCACTGTGTGACATCACCATCCAATCACACACTAACCTGCTACATAGACTGTGTGACTGCGCTCACTGTGTGACATCACCATCCAGTCACACACTAACCTGCTACATAGACTGTCTGACTGCGCTGTGACATCACCATCCAATCACACACTAACCTGCTACATAGACTGTGTGACTGCACTCACTGTGTGACATCACCATCCAATCACACACTAACCTGCTACATAGACTGTGTGACTGCGCTGTGACATCACCATCCAATCACACACTAACCTGCTACATAGACTGTGTGACTGCACTGTGACATCACCATCCAATCACACACTAACCTGCTACATAGACTGTGTGACTGCACTGTGACATCACCATCCAATCACACACTAACCTGCTACATAGACTGTGTGACTGCGCTCACTGTGTGACATCACCATCCAATCACACACTAACCTGCTACATAGACTGTGTGACTGCGCTGTGACATCACCATCCAATCACACACTAACCTGCTACATAGACTGTGTGACTGCGCTGTGACATCACCATCCAATCACACACTAACCTGCTACATAGACTGTGTGACTGCGCTGTGACATCACCATCCAATCACACACTAACCTGCTACATAGACTGTGTGACTGCGCTCACTGTGTGACATCACCATCCAATCACACACTAACCTGCTACATAGACTGTGTGACTGCGCTCACTG